>NW_027108420.1:605694-635419 GCF_000696795.3 Halyomorpha halys
TTATTTTAGATATTTTGATTATGTTTCAGCCTTACCTTTTGTCATTTTCATATTTCGGGATGAGTCATTCAAAATAGAATTACAGATAATAAAATTTGGGCTTTAGCGAATTAGAGTAGAAATCAAAATATAAGAACTACAAATAATAGAAAAAAAGGGAAAATTTGAAAAATGAAATAACATTAAATCAAAACATAACTACTTTTAGTAATAAATTGATTTTTAAAAAACAAATAATAATAAAATAATTAACAAGAAAGAGCAAAATATGTTAACTTCCAATTTTACAAACAAATAAATAATAAGAACATCCATTTACAGTGCAGTAAAGGATAGAATAATAGTTTAGACACATGTGTAAAAAGATATTTAAAATAAAAATAAAATATTCAATCGATTTTCAAATTTTGATTGCAAACAGCAATATCACACCTCTTGGGTCTAGATGAAGGAATAGGCAGGATTTGAAGGTGGGAAGGGTACTGGCATGACAAAGAAAGTAAGGATGGATTTTCGTTGGGAGAAGGAATGATAATGAAAGATCTGTTAAAACCTACTTTACTGTGGGCTGTTGTATGTAAACCTCAAGACTAAGACCATACATATAAGACCATCATGATATTTCGAGAATTGATGGAGGATTTGAATTACAGATCGGAGATGTACGGCGGATAGCAGGATTGGATAAATTGGTAGAAAAAGGGTGTACCACACCAGGAGATAGAGGAATATTTAATGATACTCAAACTTAAAATGAAGTTTCTATTTAGATTATTGTTTTAAGTTCAATTTTTCAACCAATTACCGAAATTAACTTGTAAAATTATTTAATTACCACTTATTAAAAAAATAAAATAAAAGTCTTATAGCACCTTGTTTTTGGAATGTATACAGAATGTTTCCAAATTGTATTTGTTTACTTTTAAAATTTTCTAATATTTTATAGTGTATTAAATTAGAATATCATGATTAAATATTTTATTCTACATGAAAAAGAAATTAAATTTCTCGAATATTTTGTAACCTCAATTTGAGATTCCTGGTTTTAATAGCACTTCTAAAGTTTTACTCAGCCATAACATAGTACTTTTGTATTGTTTAGAAGATACTAGTTATTACATTATTGACCGCTATGTCTCTTATGAATAAATTTTCATAAAGAATCACTTATGTGGTTATATAGTTATTCCATCTGTTAGGAAAATTATTTAGTTGTTTTAATTTTGTAATATTTCAATAGTTTTTTTTAAACTCTATTATTTACTTTTCTTTCTTAGATGCCAGAAGTTGTGTTACCTGCGACAAGGTCTTGCAGGAATTGGAAAAGATCGACGATGACACCGACACATTTGGAGTGGACTTCGTTAAGATCAATGATAAAAGACTTGCTAAGCAATATGGCATCAAAACATTCCCCGCACTCACCTACTTCCGAGAAAAACAACCCATTATATACGAAGGTAAACCAGTTTCAATTATTAATTATCTAAATAAATTGTTGATAAACTTTATCAATATTTACAAAAATAATATATACATTAAAAATACATACATTAAATGAAAGCATAATGTTATATCTATTGGATTATCTAGTGTGTTATTAGAACCATGCTAATTAAAAAGATTTATTATTTATGCATCACATGAGATGAGCCAAAGTATTTGTCTTTTATAATGACTTTATTATTTATTTATTTGTTTTTGGTTCTGTTCATTTATCTATTTTTATCAATTTTTCACAACCATTTTTATTCAAGAACCATAATTAATTTTCACTGCTGTAGTTTAAGAAAATGTTATGAATAAAAGTAAAAGATAATTAACATTTTCATAATTATCTTACCTCATTTGTCCTGAAACAAAATTATGATGAGTATTCCATGTATTTAGTTATTTATATTCAACACTTTAATATAATAGTCATAATCTGAAACGAATTGAGTTTTCAAGTGGTTATTTGTTCTAATGTTGATTAAAAGGTAGTTATAAAATAATTTTAGAAATATTTTCTAAATAAATAGATCACTCCAATAGATAAGATTATGCACTCTTGACCAGAAGGCCTCGACAATGCGTACTTACTAAGGTAAGGTAGTTGATTAGGAGGTGAATAGAAAGAATGAGATTTACGGGTTCCAGCTGTAAGTTCTCTAAGGATGGTAACCTCATCCTACAGGGCACTATTCCTGTAGGTACAAAACAGGAATGCAACCCGGAGGGTAGCCAGCTGCCAGGTCATGCAGGAAGGTAACTTCATTCTACTGGGTACTATTCTTGTAGATACAGATAGGAGGGTTGCTAGTTTTTTAAATTTTTAATGACTATTTTTTTCTTTTTTGAACCCCATGAGAGAGCTTTTTTTAATTTTGTATTGAACCAACTCAACAAATGCTAATTACATGCTTTGTGTTATAGGAGACCTTATGGATGAGGAAAATGTTCTGGATTTCCTGACGAGTTTAGAAGCGATGGATCTGCCTGATAGGATAGAGGATGTCAATGCAAAAATTCTTCAAAAAATAATAGAGGATACTGAGTATGTCGCCGTCCTTTTCTGTAAGCCCATGTTACATTTATAAAAAGCTGAAATCTGTAACTGTTTACATATTTCAGACAAAGCAAAAAAAAAGAAACCAAACAATAATAATAATAATAATAATAATTACCATAAACTTTTAAAAAATGTTTGTTTTACAAGCTTCTGTCACTCATTTTGTTTTTATTAATTTTTTGTCTTATGATTCATCATAAGAAGTTACAAAATCAAATGTTTTTGTTGTTGTTTTTTAATATAAGTTCTAACATTTTTTTTTTTTTTTTTTTTTGTTTGATACAAAGAAAAATATTAATTTAAGAGAATCAGATTAATTACAGCCTGATCCTCATTTTTTAAAAAAATATTTTACAAAAAAATAACTTTGTGCAATGAGCTATGATTAAAAGATTAATCAAACATTAAATATGCTCAGGAAAACATAACTATAAATTTGGACATATATATTTATTCAAAAATATGTCTGATAATGACTTTAATTTTAAGTTATAATAAAATAACGTGGAGTAACTTAAACAGCATGTGCTTAACCGCTTATATTTGTGTTTCGAAGTTTTTTTTTATGTTTTTAATGATTAAGAAAGTATTAAGTGTTTGAGCGAGCAAACTCATACAATTAAAAATATCCAAACATGAAAATTGGAATTAAATAAATTTTATAAAACATTATATTCGTATCAAGTAATTGAAAGTTTCAAAACCTAGCCTATTGTCTATAAAATAGCTGCTGAAATCATTTGAATTAATTAATTGATTCAGATTAGACCTTCATGTTGGGCTCCATTGTTGCTCCAGCAATGCGCAAGACTGTCTTTATCCTGATAACTTTTCACAGCTGGTATACTTTGACAGTATCCTTCCTGTCAGTATGGATATGCTGTATACTATAGTAAAATGTCTTGCTGTTTGGACCACTACTGTTTGGTATCACCTTAGAGTATTTCATAGAACATATTTAGTTCATTTCCACCACTCCAAATGTTCCTAGACCAAATATTCCTGTTCTTGGGTTTCTTATTGTCATTAAAAAATTTTAGTCTTTCACTCAAGTGCATTTGTAAATTTTCAGAATTATTAATTTACATAATAATCTATTTTGTTCATGTAAATATGTAATTAAAAAAATTTCAATACTTCTGAAATTTTTTGTACTCTGTTGTCTATGGGACGCCAGAATAATTAGTAAAGGTAATTATTTAAGTCCTTAAAACTATCATTGGAATTCTTTTGCAAAGGCATTTTGCGTGTTTTCTGGTTACCAATTAGATACCTTAATAAAATATTACTACCATTGAATACATAATACTGTAGAGAGTGGTGTTGGGTAATATAAGCATCAATGAAATATTATTTATTTACAATTTAATATACCCATGATGAATAACAAACCAATTTAGTATAATGAATAATAAAATATAATACAATGAGTATATAATTATATATATATATATATCCAGCTAGTTGATAGTATCATATATATATGATACTATCAACTAGCTGGATAAGTGGAAAGCTGCAGGTAGTAGCCAAAGGTAAAGGGAAGCAGTGGCTGGCTGTCATCTCTTCCAACTATTTCTATCTGAAGTGTTTGTGTCCAAGATCTAACTGGAGGTTCCTCCTCTTTCAATGCTCCACCAGAAGTGTTTTCTTCCTGTCCTTTCTGTGGATCCTCCAGGGTATCCCCTCTTATTCATCGATTGGTGCTCCTTCTTTCTTCATTCTCATTGGCTCTTTGTTGCTCCACCCTTAAAGCATAAAGACTGTCCAATAAGATTTTGTAGAAAACCTTAAACTGACGTATCCTGAGAGCTCACCTGTTGACCCCCAGGGTTTAGTATTACCCAGAAGTTCAGGCTATGAATCTATTTGAAAATGTTTATTATATCAAAATGTTCAGTACATAGCTAATCAACCTCGCTCAACCATTAAATACTGTTTATAAATTGTTATTTATGTTATTACTATACATGTTTTTTTTTTTGGTTTATTGGAATACATGTTTTCATTGTTTTTATAATCTGTTTTGGGGTATAAATAGAGAATATACCAATGTAGTTAGCTGTTTCAGACATCAGTTGCAGACAGCATGCATATTTTCAACAAAATAAGGAAAAGCCAACAAGGATTTCATTAATATAAATATGCTTATAACAATTGAATTAATTTTTGTGATTAAAATATTTGAATGATGACATATTTGAAGTTTGTAAATTTTTGCATTCTCTATGTGTCATTAACAAATGCTTTGAAAAAAACAAAAAGGGAATACATGTTTGTTACTGTAAATTTTGTTGCTATATGTTGTTTGATTTAATGAAGAAATTGCTTTAGGCCCGGACCAAAGCAAATGCGCAGGAGTCAACTCTAGTAAGTAAAATGACCAAAAAAATTGGTATTTTATGTTATATATATATATAAATAATTTTCTTATTATAGCTGTTACAAAATTAATAGTAGTACTTATAGTTAATCTATCTCTTTCTGTCTAGGCTAATATTATAGTTGTGGGCCTTATTACAATTGTATCTATAGATAAATAAGCATGCAGTTTTGCTATGTGTATCTTCATGTATTAACTCTTCAATGTATTTATAATTTTCCCTAATTTATAAATTTATAAAAGTCTACTTTGTGACTTTACTAACCATTATTATTTGGCTTACAAGTGAAGTAGGCTATTTTCCGTGCAAGTAGAATTTTGATTTGAATTTTAAAGATGTCAGGTACCTGAGAATTGTGGATTAACAAACTGACTACTATAGATAACTTGTAGTTTTTTTCCTGATCATTTCTGACATACAAGGGGAAGGGGGAGAGTTATCTACAGATCACCACTCTATGTAACCATGGTGGAGATTGTGTTCATTTTGTGGGAAAGCCCCAGAAATATAAGTTGACCTCCCAGGCATTTCAAGCTGGCCCCACTGCAGTCACGATCCAGTCAAAGTTAGCGCTTTATCCCACTCGGCTACAAAGAGCCCAAATAACTCGTAGTATGCATCATTGTCTAGTTTCCATTATTATGCCAAGTACAAGCTATCTTGTAATTTGTTTACGTGCTATATTTTTGCAGCTACGAATGTTTAGAGTATGTCAAGTAAAAAAAATATGACAAACTCATACTTGGCTTCTTAGACAACAATCGAAACTTTTAGGTCAAAGAGTTATCTCTTACTTGGCAGTTATAAATTTAACAAGAATGTTATATAAAATAATGCTAGATTAAATAAAATAATTTTGTAAATATTTTATTTAGAATAATATAATCAAAGAGAATATTTTAAAAAAAATCATAAACACAATTATTCTAAATTAAATTTTAATTGTAATGATGCATGTATTTAATAATTAACTAAAATAGTTTGAGGAATGGGGTTTCATTGCCAAAGTTGTATCTTTCCCTATTTTGGTTTTGAAAAAAGATGAAAAGTGATTTAATAGTTTTATAAATGCTTAACAAGTTGAAAGACGACTATGATATAACTCCGACTTAATTACATAAAGAGTTTCAACCCTATAACTCAGTTTGGAGAGGCTGTAGAGGTATGCAAAACCTTAAAAAAAAAAATAAAGACCAAATTTAGTATTATTTTGAATTGTATCACTACTTTCCTCCTATGACATTCAATTATTTCTTCAAAATGGTTTAAAAAGTAATTTTGATTATTTCTCCCTTCTTTCCTCTTTGTGAAAGTTGGTTGGATTCAGCTCTGAAGTTTTAATTAATTTATTTTTTTTGTTTGTTTAAAAACGTGTATGAAGTTTCATCATAATCAGACTAGTTCATGGAATGTTGATAGAGGGCTTCACCAGTATAATCTTACATGTTTATATTTTTCTTTTAAAAAAAATTATATGACATAAATTAAGGTTATAAATAATTTTAATAATCTATAATTTTGAATTTAATGTTTTTCACTTGTAAGCTGATTATTTTCATAATCAAGCATCTTCATGTTTGTGATTAATACAAATTTTCTAATATTATTTAATTCTTCCCGTTACTTTAAAACTACACTTTATTTCTATATCTTACTCAGCTTTTAAACTATACTTTATTTCTATCTTCTATTAATTCTATAAAATAAATCTAAATAATCATTTCTATTGCCTATTGTTCTAAAAGACTATCAGGTGTATTGAGTCGTTTATGACCGAAGGTGACATGGTTCTAATTCCTTAGTAAAGAATATCTTTTAACTATTTCAGTACTTTTTTAGAAATCCATTGCTTAATATGTAATAAATGTTTACTTATTACAATAAGTAAATACATATCCTAAATTATCACCTGATTGGTCATAAATTTTTATTGTAATTCAGTTGTTTTAAATTGTATGTTGTCCTCTGACTAATAATTCAAAGATCTAGTAATTTCACTCAGTACTTAAGATATTCTAGAAATATTAGATTATATATGTTTAATGTATTATCTTCTATTATTGTAGAAAATCATAGTAAATATTTACAATTGTTAGTAAATCAAGATAAAAACCTACCACTGCAGTTTTAAAATGAAAATTTATATATTTCCTTTACTTAAATAAATTATTTAAATTAATAAAAAAAATTAAACTTAAAATATTACCTAATGGTAATATTTTAAGTTTAATTTTTTTTTATTCATAATCAGACAAAAACAATATTGTCAGTATCTAAAGGGTGTTATTAATTATTCGCAGTATAATTATCCTAAATATTTTAATTTCCTAAATGTTTCGGGTTCTTTTTGTCCTTAACACAAATGTGAGTTTAGCCTTAGTTAAATAGATAATTTTTATTTCTATTTTAATACAATAGCTGCAACCAAAAGTAGGTTAGTAAATTTTTATTCTTAATTCTTTGATACTACTGAGAAATAAAAATTTAAATTAATTGTAAAATAATAATTGCTAGATTTTAACCTCTAAAATTGCTCATACCATATTTCTTTTATTACTACAAACCTAATATAATATTCAGTATTATTCATACAAATGGTATTTATTGATTAAAGTTTTTGAAATTGTTAGACATATAATACCTTTATTATATGTTTTCCTCCTATATTGGGTGAAACAATTTGGATTATAAAAATCTTAGAGGTTTATTCTGCTTCAGATTTGCAATAAATAGGTTCAAATGAGACTATAGCCTGACCATCTACAGTTATGTTTAAAAATTTTGATATTAAACCAATCCAAACTCACTCCCTATATACATGTGGTAATTAGGCCCTTTGCTTACAAGACTCCTGACGATAGACTAGAAACGAGGAAAATTCTGTATGAGTGTCTTTCTTGTGGTATGTCTTCTCGCAATCTTTAACCTAGAAGATATGAAACTTTATTCTTTAAAAGTTTTTCAAATGAGCAGTTTAATTGTTGAGAAAGGCATTGTTATGTTTTGTTAGTACTGATGTATGAAACAAAAGAGTCATAGATTATGAATGCACCCTTAGAAGGGAACTTTTACAGACTGCTGTTAGTTGCACTAAATAAATAAAAATTTAAAATAAAAATATTTTAAATGTGATTTAATTTAATTGTGAAATTTTTAGTGGATATTCTAATTGGAAATTAAAACATACCATAGAAAATTATTTAAATAGGAAACAATTTATATTGGAAGAATATTAGTTGACCATTTGTTATTGATTTTTGGGAGATAGTCCGAGTGGTGGTCAAGGAAGGTACTAAAGATAGCAGAAAAACTATTTATTGAATTGTGATAATGGACTGGAAATCATGTTCGGGTCTCTCTCGCCTTAAGTCCGTCTCACCTCATGAGTAGAGGCCTTAAGTTAGAACTTCCACTCCAACCACTTCGTTCCCAAATAGAACATGGAACAATTGTCACTGTGAAATCCTGTGTGGATTTTTTGGAGTGATGCGGAAATGCTAAAGTTTTAATGGTTCCATATTTATCTCAGTTTCCAGGCATTGCTATACAGAAAATATTGAAAATTGTTGGTCAATAAATACAGTTTAATTAAAATTTATGGTATTGATTGTATAAAGTTTGTTATAAAAGTATTGGTATGAATAATTCACAATTTTGTTTCTTTTTTACTATTGATTATATTAAAAAATATAAATTTTAAATAAAAGGAAATAAATATTTTTAGTGGATATAATTTCTAAAATGCTTGGAATTTTTATTATTTTTAATACTTTTTTGGTAGTTCAATTCAGTTTTAAAAGTAGCAATTATATCTTAATTATTCCTGAGAGTTACATTAAAGTATTTGTAGGCTGTAAATATAAGATACATGTCTGTACTTCTATCTTTCATTAAAAGATGGAATGATGGAGTTATTGTAAAAGGCCACCTTTAGGGTATACATTTATGAATTTTAAAATAATGAATAAACATTAATCAGTCTAACTTAATAATGATATTTATTTTTGTCTTTGATTGTGTGAATAATATTTTTTTAATTTAAAACAGACAAACCACAATGCAAAAAGTGTGCGAAAGCCCTTCAAGAACTGGAAAACATAGACGATGAAGCTGATCAACTTGGCATCGGCTTTGTAAAGATATCTGATGAAGAATTAGCCGATGAATACAACTTGGGAGAATTACCTAAATTAGTTTACTACAGGCATCAAATACCTATCATTTACGAAAGTCAGTTAGAGTCCAAGTATAGTTATTTATTTGCTATTTGAGTAATTAGCTATTAAGGAGCATTTTATTAATTTAATTTGTCCATTAATGTAGACGAATTAACACGTGAAGAGGACGTGTTAGAATGGCTTGTCCAAAATAAGTCTACAGGCGATGAGGACGATGTGATTGAAGACGTTACTGCCAAAACCTTAAGTACTCTCATCAGCTCAATAGACAATTTAGTTGTCCTCTTCTGTAAGTGATGATTCTTCTTAAGTTGAAAAATTATTTGCGGAATATTTTAGTTTTAAAGGTTCCCAACATGAATAAAATAAAAACTAAGAGCTCTTTTTGATTTTTCAGACGATAACGATGACGAAGATTCTATGCAGGTACTTGAGGAGCTTGAAACTATTGATGATGATTGTGATAAACACGGAATACAGTTTGTAAAGATAGATGATACGGAAGTTGCCAAGGAATTCGGAATTGATGAAATACCTTCAATTGTATATTTTGAGAAGCAGATACCAAATTTGTATGATGGTATACAGAACTTATTTAATAAAATATAATATACTTACTAAGGTAATTTATGCCTTAATGATACTATAGCTTCTTTTTATAAATATTAAAGGAAACAATGAGAATGAAGATGAGATTCTGGAATGGCTAATAGCACAATTAGAGAAAGATGAAATTGAAGATGTTACAGATGAGATGCTGGACAAGTTGGTAAAAGATGGAAAAACTCTAGCTGTTCTATTTTGTAAGTAAATAGTGTAATACAAACTAATTTAAAATATTTAATGTAGAAGAGCAATGTTGAACATAACCCTGCAAGGATCCATATGATTTGTAAAAATATTAAATTGATGGGCAATACACACAAGCATAGTACATTCAGGGATCTTTGATTGCCTCTCAGTGGATTTAAATAGCCACCCAGTTATTTAATTTTTAAAATCAAGCTTTGAGATTAATAAATAGAACAATGGGAAGATTCAATAAACAATGAAATTTAAAAATGGAAATAATAGGATGAATTAGAAAAAATAATTTGTTAAAGAAACTTTTTTTTTAAGAGGATCAAAGAAACCATGACTAATATGGCTTCCAATCCCCTTTGGTATAATACAGAATGATATCTATAAGTTTTGTTGACAAAATGATGCATTAAAAGTAACATGCTTTTGTACAATATGTTCAACATAGTACTTGATAATAAATATTTTTAAAAAAAACAATGTGGTTATATAATACTTAATGAATAATTATAATTTTTGTCATAATGAATTTTTTAATTTTAAGTTTTTGTGTAATTATTAAATACAGAATTTCCTCAAGTAATAAGTATCTTATCTTTTAGATGATAACAATGACAGAAAATCACAAAAAGTTCTTAATGAACTAGAGAACATCGATGATGAATGTGATACTCTGGGTATAACATTTGTTAAATTAGATAACGCAGATGAAGCTAAAGAATATGGAATTGAAAAGATCCCAGCACTCATGTACTTTGAAAACGGTATTCCAACAATTTATGAAGGTAAGGACTTGTTTTTATTATATTTTTCTTTTCCCATTTTAAGTGAAGAAACTTGTATAATCTTTGACTACTACTGCCTCAAATCTAAAGTGAGTTTAATCGTTAAATTTATTTGAATAACCAATGTCCAACTGTATATTTTGATACTATATATGTCATACTATGACTATATATGTCAAACTTGGTATATACCAATCATTCTGGGGACCCTCCTACCATGCTCAGGTAGGATATATTTTATATTTCCCAAACAAATTTCTCCATATTTAACTTCTTAAAGGCTTTAAAAAACAAAACAAATTAATAAAAAGATCTTTAATGTCTGCGCTTACAGATAGAAATAATAATATAGGCTCACCTAGGTCCGAGGCAGATATCACCAATCGCTTGTCTACATACATTTGTCCAGTGATGCCTGTCCAAAGGCAAAACTACAAGATTAATCTAGATACAATCCTTCCACTTATGCTTTGGTCTAACCCTCAGACATTTACCCTTCAGCTTAGGGCCAATTAAAATTTTAGGGATTCATTACTAAGCTCTACAACCTCACAAATCCATCTATCTCACAAATGCTATAATTTGAATTATGTTTACAGGGTTAAGTTCCTCCATTTCGGTGTTTTGCAGCCTTCTAAATTCTCTGGTTAACTCGTACTTTTTCAGTCCCAATATTTTATCTAATACTTTATTTTCAAAAACCTTAAGGTGTTATTCTTTTCTAAGTATAAGAGGCTGTGCATTATATCTATTGCATATTATTGCATTATAATATATATCTATATATATTATTGCTATGTTTATAAAAAATTTCAGATTTTTTTTTTCCTTTTCAGGCAATTTGGAAGATGAAGATAAAGTACTTGCATGGCTTGAAAAGCAAATTAAAAGTGATGAAATTGAAGAGATAACAGATGAGATGCTCGATATGATCATTAGCAAAATGTCTCATGTTGCTGTTCTTTTTTGTATGATTTTTTTTTTCTTTTCTCATAGTATTAACTCTGTATTAAAAGTCTATAAAACAAAAGATTGTAATAATTTATTAGTAGTTTTTAATAATAACGTTATTTGTTTAGACGATAAAGACCAAAAAAAAAGTCAAAAAGTTCTTCAGGAATTGGAAAATATCGACGATGAATGTGATCAGAATAATATTGCATTTGTGAAAATAGATAATGATGAAGAGGCCAAAGAGTACGGAATAGATTCCTTACCAACCTTGATATTTTTTGAGAAGCGCATACCTCATGTATATGACGGTAACTTTCACATCTTAATGTTGTTATTTGATGATAAATTATGACAAAACTATTTTCTAATCGACTTGTTAATTTATTATTTCAGGTGATTTGATGAAAGAAGATGAATTGCTCAACTGGCTAGTCCACCAAAAGAGGCACAGTGAAATTCCAGAAGTTACTGATGAAATGATAGAAAAATTAATTGAATCAGAACCCTACTTAGCTGTCATATTCTGTAAGTATAATTATAACATTTTTACGGTGGAAGAATTTTAAATTTTAGTTGATTAAGCGAGGGATAATAATAAAATACAACTCATTCTTACATTCTTGACTATTGTGGGGCCTTTTTTATTTTCATTAATTACAAATGATATTAAATTAATAATAGGCATATATTTAAGTATTTGTTCTGCTAGTTTTTTAGGTTTTCCTTTTTTTTCTGTTTTTTTTTTTATCCATATATTGACTTCATTTCATAGAACTTTAATGAAGGTAACCGAGAATTACTGAATTTGCTTAAACAAACCAAATCGGTTTTCCTCCTTAAAAGAACTTTTTTTTTCTAATTTCTAAAGTATTGGACCATAGTTGATCTCTTAAAATATTTTTTTTTTCTTTGCAGATGACAAAGATGACAACCAAGACATAAGAGTTCTGAACGAACTTGAAAATATTGACGATGACTTAGATAAAGAAGGAATTGTCATTGTAAGAATTGACAATGATAAGGAAGCAAAAGAATTGGGAATAGATCATCTTCCTACGCTTGTCTATTTCGAAAACAAAATTCCAGCTATTTATGAAGGTATTTCAAATTATGACACTTTTTTTACTCTTCCTTACATAGTACTGTATTAAAGACTTTTTTTTTTTTTAATTATTCCATTTATTTCTATTTATTGTGTCTGAAAGGTGAACTGCTGAATGAAGATGAGGTTTTGAGATGGCTTATTGAACAGAAAGAATCTGCAACAATTGAAGAAGTCACCGATGAAATTTTGAAAGAGCTCATAAATGAGCATGAATATGTTGTTGTTTATTTTAGTAAGTAAATGCTTTCTGTTGAAAAATACAATTTAAATTAATTTATTTCATTACGACACAGTAGCTGGTTCTTACAATAGTGTGTTTAGGATGTCATTGATGATACAACTATATTTATGTATGTATTTATTTACTTAAAATTATATATGTTTTTTGAAAAGAAATTCATTATCTAAAAATTTAGTAAACCTCTGATGCTGATGTTATTAAAAAAAAAAGTAAATATATACCCTATAATGGCCTAAATAAAGACAATGGTATTCACAAAATTTCTGATAACACTGAAAAAAAAACTACTACCCACTTTTTTATGAGTTTTGAAACATAAGAATGTACAATCCAGAGATATCTACCCAGAGGCAGAAATAGGTTAATATACAAACTTCCTCAATTTTAGGATTTAAGCTGACAATTTTATTTTATCTAAACAGGTGGTAGGTGTGAAGAAGGAGAAAAATGTGATGACATTCTCGAAGAGCTTGAAAATATTGATGATGAGCTTGATGAATCTGGAATGGTGTTTGTTACCACTGAGGACACCGCATTTGCTAAAAAACAAGGAATAAAATCTTTCCCATCTCTTATACTCTTCAGGAATAAGGAGCCAATTCAATTCAAAGGTAAATTATTAAATAAAATAATTTTTTATTATTATTATTATAAGTGTTTATGCTGTAGAAGAGTATTAAAATTAAGTCCTTAAAACATTGGTATAGTTTAAAGTTTAAATTATCAAAAACAAGGAAAAAATGTAAAAATTAACTAGTAACAAATCTGTATTTCTTTTTTCTTCAGTCAAACATATTTATCAATAGCGTTCTTTTATAGGTGATATTCAAGATGAGGATGAAGTACTTACTTGGCTAACAGATGATGATACTCTTGAAATTCCTGGAAAAATTGAAGAAGTTAATGCAAGAATGCTGGACAAAATATTGAATGAAAATGAACATGTTGTCGTTTTCTTTTGTGAGCATTCTTTTATTTATTTATTTTTTTAATAAAAGTAAACATTTCAATAATTTATCCACTGTCTATCATTCTTTCAAATTGAATAAAAAAATCATTCTTTATTTTGACTGATTCATAGACTATAATTTGACTCATAATTTTTTTACAATTATTTAGAATATAAATATTCATTCTTTGATTAACTCAATGAAATATCATTAAGTAAATGCACTTGGTATATATTCTATTTATATTTTTTTATGGTGCATTGGTGAGAACCCCCAAGACGCATGTTGAATATGTTTCGACCTAGTATCACAAAAAAAGTTTCATTGTAATCTATCTTCCCACATTTGTAGCCTTCCCTTATTAGTCATTATGGTCTCTAGAAGGTTTTCAACTTTTATTTTATTGGTTAATTTTTTTTTAATTATGGTATTATTTAATTTTCTAATAAAAACAATTAATTTCTAGATAAAGAGGGCGATAAAAAGAGCCAGAAAATCATAAATGAGTTGGAAAATATTGATGATGAGTGTGAAGAAAAAGACATAGACTTTGTTAAAACTTCTGATAGTGGAATTGACAAAGAATATGACCTGCCTTCTCTTCCAACATTGGTTTATTACAGAAACAAATTTAGGAAAATATACAGTGGTACGTTTGTAAAACAGTATAGAAATGTTGCTGTTTATCTCATTATTTTGGTATTAACTTTGTTAATATAATTTTCCTATTCCAGGAGACTTGATGCAGGAAGAAGCCATATTAGACTGGGTATTAGATTTGCATACTTCAACCCCCGATGTCATTGAAAGTGTTGATAGAAAAACTCTTCAGGTCTTAATAAATGATGTTGAACATTTAGCAGTGTTTTTCTGTAAGTATCTTTTATAAATTGTTGAAAGAATTTTTTTTTAAGCCATAAAATTATAAACTGTTGTTTAGTATGATTTTATTTTAATTAACAAAATACATGAAATATGAACATATTTTGATCTAACATTAACATTAATAGTTATAAAAAACATCCATTTGGTCTCAACAATTTTAGTATCACATATTTTCGTAATGTATATATATGTATTATAGTAATACACTAGTACTGCAAACTAGTTAATGTGTTAATGACTAATAATAAATACTTTGACAAAGGCAATATGGCCTGCATAAAGTTTTTCCTATAATAGTATAATAAGGTAGGAAATACAATTTTTCTTGATGTTTTAAAATTAATTTATAATGAATAGATTGTATTTAAAAATTTTTATTGGTAGATCTTTGAAAATGACTGGAATGTCTGAAGTGTTGAAGTGTTAAAATAGTAAAAGAAACTGTTGAGACCAAGTGGATGTTTTTTATAACTACTAAAAAAAATCTGTCTCAACCAAAATTTGGATTATATATTAATATTAATATTGCATTTATGTATTATATTTAAGGATTCCTGTCCTAGCTTATATCCAATAAGTGTTTTATTTTTTCTGTATTCTTTATTTTTCAGAGTCATTATAATTGTTTAAAACATCTTTTTCATTTTTCAGATAGTGATAACTGCCCAAAGTGCAATGACATTCTTGATAAATTAGAAACAATAGACGATGATACAGATAAACATGGGATACAGTTTGTGAAATCTAAGGATTCTAAATTAGCATCGGAGATTGGAATATTCAGCTTTCCAGCTTTGGTATATTATGAAACTGGAGTACCTATAATGTATGATGGTAAGCCTAATTAATTAAAAATTAAACAAACGGGTTTAATATTTCCAAGAAGTGGAAAGGTAACAAGTAAAATGTTTTTCTATTTTATGGATTGCATGATAGTTATTATTTCAAAATTTTCATTTTGATAAATATTAATTTTCTTCATTATGCTCCAACATGATTGGCCGATTCGGTATTCTATACCTATATACTAAGTTATTCTCTGCTTATCTTCCTGTTAGGAAAATCTAGAATCAGCTATTTTCAATTAAAGATGTTATTAATTCTGCTGTGAGGAACTTTAAAGACCTTTCAGGACGTCTATTGATTACAACTGAGTTTTTATTTTGAACCAGCGTGAAAATTCTCTGCTACTACTCTATCATTGCCTATTTTCTCCTCCCTCTTTCCCATAAAGCAGTAATTAATTAATTAAAGTAACTTAAAGTTCTAGTTTATAACCAGAGGTACTAAGTGAATAGTACAGATAAAAAATTTAACTTCCTTTTATAAATTATTATTATTTTATTTTTTTATTAATCAATCTTCAAGCATCCATTTTAATTATTAAATAAAATTATGTGGATGTTTTTGCCCTTAGATTAGGTATCTACTGCATCTCCTTTTAATATATGTATGTTTACTATACATATTGCTCTCTATATATTTTTGTCTTGATAAAGACATAACTTGTAGACACACATTGAACACTAAATATTTTTACATTATGTTTCATTTTTTATCAAAGGTCTAGGGAAAAAATAGAACTCTTTTTGTTTCATAGTTTTAAGGTTAGTATATATTTGTGATTTACTCACAAAAATTGAAAAATCCTGATAGTTTCCTAGCTTAAAGTAAAATTAAATATTTTATTAATAATGATTTGACACTCATATTTTATTGTCATATTTTGATTTTTACTAAGACTCATTTTGTTATTAATATATATTTATGACATTTTATAGGTAATCTTAAGAATGAGAAAAAGGTACTGGACTGGCTTATTGAACAAAAAAGTAAGAGTTACATATTTTAACAATAAAAGTAGCCCAATGTTACGGTTAAAAATAATTTGTATTGTCAGCACTAGTGCCCATATTAAGTTTGCATATTAATGAGCCTTTTCTTTTTCTATCCTCATGTGTAATATGTATTTTTAACTTGAAAGCTGTAAGAGAAAAGTGTGATTGTCCACAATTTTGCATGCATTGTATTTTTTAAAAATAAATGTTGTCCAGCTTGAAAAAAAAGGTTTGAAAATTTGAGGTTTTTTAATAATTATTAAAAATTCAAGTTAGACAACACTACCTATTAATTGTATGCAACAATATTTAAGTCAGTGCCCTTATAATACAAATAGAGAGTTGTTTATTCAAATCAAAGAAGTTAGGAATACAACCTAGTAATATTACAAAATAGAAGAACGAGTGATTGAAATTTAGGTAATGACGATGATGATGATGACGACGACGAAGATGATGATGATGATGAGGACAGTGACGAAGATGATGATGAAGATGAAGATGAAGATGATGACGATGATGAAGATAATGACGATGGTAGTTTGATTCATGTGGCCTCAGGTATTTTTTTTGCTAGGTCAAGAAAATTACCTGAGTTTTCGATGTTTTGTAAAATGTATTTTTAAAAGGTGGTAACATTTGGTTCTAGATTAAACTTCATTTTTAATCTAATTAAAATAAACTCGATGGAGGAGTTTTTGAAAAATTTTAATGGGATTGATCACTATCTTTTTTTCTCACATTTATGGGGAATATAATTGTATTCTTCCTAGAACAATAATTATTTTTACTGTTGAATAATGTTAAGTTAAACATATTTCTTATGTCCCGAAGACAAGAATTTTATAAAATCTCTTACAATAAGAATCTTATATCTAGTGGTTCAAAATTTACGAGTTTATTTTACAAAAAAAATTTCCTAATCAGTGATCTTCTGAATGTTTATACTATTATTAAATATAATTAAAAGGTAGCACTTCTGAAGCCTAGTATCCAATTTTTACCACCAAAATTCAATTTTTTCGATTGTTGCTTCAAGTAGATGAATGTAGTTATAAAACTCAGCAAGACAGAGTTGCTCATTGTGCATTTCTGTTTTTATGTTGTTGTTTTTTTTGTACTGTGATCCTATCATGAATGAAAAACCCTTATCGGTGAAATAAATTCATGTAAAATTTAAAATCTATAGATGAAATTACTGAGGCAAATCAGTATTTCTTACTTTAGGCGTTTGTAGCGTGAACAGTCTACTAAAATATAGTTAGCAGTTACGATGGTAGAAAAAATGCAATAAAAGTGCTTTCGTATTTTTGTGATGGTATTAGTTTTTCACTATGAAGGTCTTTGTATTATTATTATTTATTAATATGTTGTTAATACCCTACTTTATGTTATCACTCTAGTTTACTTCTCTTACCTTATGTTCTTATTCTTCTTTACGAATAACTGAAATAATTATACAGTTCTCTAGCTAATAACATTCTTTATATTGTGTGTAATGGTTCTATAGTTTTAAGACTAATCCCAAACCCAAGCCTATTCCACATGTCAGTGTTCTGTCTGTCTCATCAGATTTCTGACTTGTAATCACAATTCTTCACATGCTGATTTTCCTCTAAATCTTATCCGCAGAAGAAGACATATCAATTGTCTTAGTGACAGAGCATCATCAAAATTGTAAACTTTGTGCCTAGTCTACTTTCTCCTGATCCAACCAACTTTGGATCTTGTAATATATCTTTCTCCTGATGAATCTCCAAGATAAAGATCTCCTCGTTAGCTCTTTTTCAACTGATTTAATTTTACAACTCCAAACATCCAATGTTGCCTTTCAACATTAATAAATTCAGGAAGTTCTTCCCTTCTAGTTATAGAAATAACATATCCTCCAGTATAGGATTCCAATGGGAGTCTTGGCCGAAAAAAACAAAAAAAAAAAAACATATCCTCTTTAGTTCTGATCTTTTTGTGTAAAAATGGGTCTTGTTTTAGGAGGTTGTGACCAGTCTAGCTTACTCCTCAACGCCACAGGTCATTGTGACTCTTGGCCTCTTGATTTATTCTTTTCCATTTCTCCCTGTCCTGTGTATCCCTCTTTCAATTCCAGATTCCGTGCTTCCTTGCACCTTTCTCCATTTTATCCTTCCATCTGCTTCTTGGAGTTCCTCTTTTCCCTCTGAAATATATTCCCAACATTTTTATTCCAACTCGTTTACCCTCCATTCTGTCTCTTAGCCTACTTGCTTTGATTCAGTTAATAAAATTCTTATTCTGTTATAAACTTTCATAATCCGAATTGCTCTTAAGTTTCCGCTCCAAGGTGACTACTGATCTTATAAGAGATTTCTAGAACTTTAATTTGGCTTATTTAGACAACAGTTAAGACTTAAGAAGTTTCAAGTTTGCGAAGTAGGATCCATTACCTCCTATTACCAATCTACTGTTAATTTCTTTGTTAATTAGATTTTTACTATTCATCACAGAACCAAACCTACATGTGTGCACTTTCAAATTTGAAACTATTGATTGTAATGTTATTGTCGGTTCTTGCTCTTGGTACTGAGGACAATTAGAAATTATTTCTCACTTTTTTACCATTTTCATACAATATTTCAAAGCCTTCTCTTGGTACCTTTTAACTTCTGGCAACAAACATCAGATCATCAGCATAGGCACTAATCTGCCATGTTTTATAAGCATTGTACCACTTTTAACTTGTCTCTTTCATAGCATTCTGCAAAGTTACGTTGAATAGAGTTGCCTGTCAAGTCTTCTTCACAAATACCGGATGTCATTCTAAAGGATTTTCCACTCAATCAGTGGATTTCCTTAACCTAAATTTTATTTGGCATCCTTTCAGATCACCCTGTCTGATGCCCACTTCTCTTTTAGGTTGTTTAAAATCATCTACCAAGGATTCTTCAATTTCATTGTCCCAAGTTTTCTTAGGTCTGCCACGTCTTCTTCCACAACCTATTTTCTGTATGTGTACCTCCCTGGTAATCTTACTGCTGGCATTCTTTTTAAATATCCATTCCACTTAAGGCATTTTTCCTCAATCTCTTCCTTCCTAATCTATTAACCATACCTTCCAGCCTATTCCATATATCAGAATATTTTGTTCCTCCTACCCTTTTTCCTTCTTACAATTGTTTTTCTTCGTATGCTATTTATCGGTTGTCCTAAAGAAGGAGAATTCATCTAAATCTTGTCCGAAGAAGGAGAAGACGTATCAATATTCTTAATGGAGAGCATTATCAATATTTCATTCTGACTGAGCACAGGTCCACCTCCTTTTTTCTTAGGATATGCACAATTACTCTGAGGATGTATCTTTTTTTAAGATAAAGCTTCAGATTATTATTATTATTAATTATTTTGTGATCTGTATGCTTCATGTATGATCCTGTTCAGTTAGATTATTGTAGAACAATACACTCCTTTATCCTATGACATATTTCCTAAATGTTATTTTGATCATATCTTTTTTCCTTCTTAATGTTAGAAGGAGTAACATCAATAAAAAATTGTAATTATTTTAATTATTAGTTTTTATTAAGAAATGTTACTACTTAAAATAAGTATAATGACTATGAAGTCTCATCAATAATTTTAGTTATAAGTTCCTAACATATTTGTTATTATTTATATTTTTATTTCTCATGATAGCTTAGTCTAGAAGGAAAGTATGAATGTAATACTGGAGCTTTTCTGTATCAATGTAATAATTATTATTATTATGGGCAAATAAGTGTTTATTTTCTTATATATATACTCACTTTTTTTTAAGAATACAATTTTTTCAATATGCAATTATATTATGAGAGAATTAAAAAAAAATTGTTATTATATATTATTAATTTTTTTTTCTTTTATTTCACTAGGGAGAAGAAAAACGAAAAAACACTAACAAAAAAGCTGTCGATTTTTATTTTTTATTTTTTGCTCACTATTCAGTTTTAAATTAATTATTTTCACTGGATTCGGAAACTATCCAAACAAAATGCTCCATTTATTTATATTCGTAAGTTTTAATTTTTTAATATAGGTTTTAAAGGAATTTTTGTTATCTAATTTTGCTTTTTAGGCATTTTAAACTTAAAACTAAAGCTATGGATAGGCTAAGGAAATATCTGTTTAACTGATAGGTAAAATTTTGTACCTTCTACATTGAAACCACTATGCTTTCCTTCATTTCATCTACGATTTTATGTTACTACATTGGTCAAAAGTCCTGGGACTGGCCCACAAATAAAGAGTTCATATTTTTGTGTTGGATAGTACAATCTTCAAAAGTTGTGTGTCAAAGTATCATCAGATTGCGACCATTAGTTTTAGTGACACTACTTTTGAGATTTTCAAAACTGTTTTGCTCAAAAATTTGTGTATAGGAAAACATTTCCAATTGGCTGTCACGTTTGCTCACAGAGGGATAAAAACAACAATGTATTGATTACTCAGAGCACTGTTTTTAGCTGTATAGATAGAACTAACAGGATTTTTGCTATTGTATGTGACAATGGATCAAACACGGTTCTAGAATCAAATCAGCTCTCACTTTGGTGATAAGCAGAGTTTGAAAGCCCTCTGATGTGACTTAATACACATTATTGTGGATAAATTTTTGACTTTCTGGAAAAAGAAAAAAAATATCTATAGTGATTAATACACAACATTATTGGACCAATTGAAAGATTAAATCCAGAAGAATTGCACCATATGGTGAAGAAGAAATCTCAAGATCCCAAGTCAATGGTTAAGATGGTAAAACTGCATGTATTGGGTTTCTAATCGCTTCCCAACCCACTGTATTCTCTTGATCTGATCCTCAGCTATTACCTGTTTGCAAGTCTCAAAACCATGCTCCAGGGAAAGAGATTTGGAAAAAAAAATGAAAAAAATAATGAAGTCATATCAGAAACTGAAGGATTTTACAGAGATCTCTACACTACCTTCTGTAAGGAAGAAATGTTGGAATGAATGTATCTCTCTTAGAGGAGGCTATATTGATAAATAAAGTCAAATTTAACAAACAATTTTTTATTAGTTGGTCCAGGAACGTTTTGACTGATGTGTTTCATATTTTTTTTTTAAATCACCAATCTAGTACAATGTATAATGTTATTAAATGGGATGAATGATCTTTGCTATTTGTTGATTTATTTGATCTACCATTGTAGAAAAAAACACTGTCTAAAAGAAATCTTTTGCTCTGGAAGGTTATTAAAAATTATAATTGGGTTAGTCTTAAGGTGGATCCACATGTTGGCCGCTCGCCATGGATCGGAGGCTTGTACAAATGCTCGGTAAACAAAGAGCAGACCATCCACATGTCAGTGTTATTCAGAGAGGCAAGCATGGCGGACGTACAAGTGGTTTCAGACATTGCACTGGGATTATATTATTTTTATTACAAAAAAAAAGAAAATGAAAGGAAATTAAATATAAATAAATAAGATTAAACATAAAACTTATTATAAAAAGTACCAACAAACACCTTTAACCTCCTAATAGCTCTCAGTTGCAACTAAACAAAGAACAATGGTGGAAATGCTACACAAGCGCACTCACGAACCCCTTTGATCTGTGTCCATAAAAGCAACTCTCGACGGATCGGCAACGAGCTTAGGCCCTCATACAAGCCATCCATCCACATGCTCGCGCATGTCTGAGTTCGCCATGGCTTGGCCAACATGTAGAGGCTCCTTTAAACCTGAGGATGTTTTTTCCAGGAGAGAGTTGTTGCTTTTTGATACTGAATACTTTTTATTATGAGGAAGATAGAGAAACGTTTTCTTACTAAATAGATTTATGCTTTAGTATTATTATAGTGCCTTGTGCGGGCTCATTAACATTTAGGGGTGTCCCACAGATGGCGGATGTGGGGGTTGCCAGTGGAAATTCCTCGGTAGTTCCTCCCAGCTAAGTCCTTTGGATTTTTAGAGCTTAGTAACGAGCAGATCCCTAAAATATTAATAAACACTGAACCAACAGGGAAATGTCTGATGTGTAAACGAAAACGTAGATGGGAGGATTGCATTAAAATTGAATTAGTGGATTTGGGTTTGGAGGAGCCTCACAGGAAAGTTTATGCAGGGTACCATTTGTGCTATCAGACTCACTAGGCCTTTACTATTATTATTATAGTGATTTTTTTGGGGGGTTTATTGAAGCTTTAATATCTATATTTTCTTTCTCTAAAGATACTTGTTCCAGAGAATGTAACATTAAAGTTATCACAGTGATTGGGATAGTCTATAGCCACTTAGGGCCAGTTGGTCTTTTCTTCTACCTTTCCCTCAATGTATTACATTTAAAGATTTCAGTTGGTATAATTAGTTTGAAATTCAAATTACTAGTTAGCAATGAAAGAGATCATCCATCTCATTGCATTGAAATACTCTCCAATAAAATATCACTAAAGTACTAAAGCACTGTATTGCATTGTTTAGTATAAATTATTTTAAAAGGATTTGTCTTTATCTAAAATGAAATTATGATTGTTTCATGCATGTATGTAATATTGTAATGTATTTATAAAATGGAATTTTTAAAAAAAAAGAAATCATGTTTTTAACAAACTACTACCATGATCATTTGTATGTGTCATTTAGTGATTATTTATTAATATGCTTTTACGTTTGCATGCCATTTAACACTAACTCCCAGTCAGTCGTCTGCAGCAAAAGTTGTTATAAAAGTATTTTTTTATTTTATTTTTTTCTTGACTAGTTCAAAAATATTTAACATTTTTTTTTTATAAGCACAAAGCTTTTTGCCTCTACAGTTAAATTAAATTTAAAGCATGCTAACTTCTACCCCTCCTTATCTCCTAAAAATAAAGAAAATTTTATGTTTCATAATCAATTAGCTAATTTTTATTCATCTTTCTTTAAAAAATAAAAATTATATTAAAAAAAAATCAATATTCCATTTCAAAGTAATTGAACATTTATTCTCATTACAATCTGGCTAATATTGGATATAAATAATTGTGAATGTGTTTTTATTTTCTATTAAGTTTTTCTGTATGGTTTGCTGCAGGCGATGGCTGCTTCATGATCGGCCTCGGAGGCAAGCAAAATCTACCCAATTCCCCATATGAGCCATACCAATGCTGTCCTGCCACAGCGAAGAAGGGAACCAAAATACCCAAAGTGACATCTATTAAAGACAATAAGAAACCCAAGGCGGCTAAAGAACCAGAACCTAAGAAATTGCCAGCGAGCAAAGCCCAAACAAAAATATCATCAAACGTCATAGAAAAGCCTGTAAAAGGGAAAAAAGGCCTCTTTGGCAGTGGTAAATACATCTGGTGGTGGTAAAAAAAAAAAAAAAAGAGTGGCTGAAATGGACTTTCAAAAATTGTAAAATAATTTTCTGATCTCATTCATTTTCTTGCCCTCTACAATGATCATGTCAAACATAAATATATTTATTTATTTCAATATTATTCTGTAAAAAAAAAACAAATGTACATTTATACATTTTCATTTTGCCTCAATGAAAAAAAAATTTATTATGTACATTATCCTAGATTTATAAAATATTTAATGAATAAAACTTTTTGCATATCTGAAACTAATCTGTATTACGATTTTTTTTCTACTTCCCTTTAAAAAAATTGATAAAAAAAAAAAAAAAAGAATAACATCGTTACAGTATAATATACACTACGATTAGCTTATTTACTCGAAACCTTAAAAATTATTTTTGAATTTGCATGTAACCATCATTTCATATTTTGAAGTTTGATTTTTCAAATTTTGTAGTGAGAGATTCACTAAAGGCCAAATAACTAATAAGTTATAGGCTTTAAACTTAATTAAATTCTAAGTTGCTAGCTGTTAACTTTGCATTTCGATAGCTGTTATAATATAAGTGTATTTTTAAGCCTATTTATAATAATTTACTATGTTAAGACTGTTTCATTTAAATGTTTCGAGTACTGATAATTTTAATTTGGTTATAATGTTATTCGCAAGGTTTACTTTAATCTTCTAACTGATCACTGCTTATATATAATTCTAAATAATCATATTTTTATTGTTATGTTTGTAACATACGTTTTAACTATTACTTTAGAATAAATCTAGTGAAAATAAAAGTTAATATAAAAAATAAATTAATTTGTAATATCATGAAGTTCCTGTCAAAAATAGTGGGAATAATTCTGTTTGAAGTCTCTTTGTTTGAAGTCTTCACAATATCATTTTGATAATTAATTAATTTTTTTTTTTTGTCCTGAAATAAACTATCAAAATTGTTTTCCTCTTTTATTATTCATTTGATTAAATTTTACTCGCCTCATTTCCCACACAGGAACAGATTTATAGCTGTTTTTTGTTATGAATATCTTATTATAATGAGTTGTACAAAATTATTTTTCTTGCATGAATTTAGCTATCAGAAGAAATTTATGAATGTCGATCTATAATTTGTAACCATTAATTTCTCAAATCTTTAAAATTTCTCAATTATAATTTATTTTTTTCAATGTGAAAACATAAATCTTAAGTTTAAAAACAAAAACATAAATATGTAAATTAAGACGTTAATAATGTAAGTATTCTGTTTTCATAATTACTTTAAGGGAAAACAATGTATGATATCATTGAAAAATATGTGAATAATATTATAGTGTTGTGATTTGTATTATAGCATGCAATTATTATGAACTGCTGGGTAAAGTATTGAAAGCAATTTAAAAAATATTATCAATTTACTTTAATTATCAAGTTTTCTGATAGTAATTTATAATTTAATAATTCAATTTTCTCATAATAATTTATATATCTGACACCAATTTTGAAAAAATTAAGCTAAAGTTTGGCTTAGTATCGTATTATTATCCAATTATTATGGGAATAAATGAGGTGGTTAGAGCACAATAGTGACAATACTGTCTGCCAAAAATATTTAGCACCTGTACTAGTACTTTCCCTCATTTTCAACAGACTCTTGCACGACTATTATTTTTTATTTATACTTGATAATTATATAAAGTAAAATTTAAGGTAAACAATATATTTTTAAAATTTACTATTTTTATTTTTTCAATCAAAATTAAGTAACTCATTTTCAATCGCATTAAAAAAGTATTATTATTCATTATTAAAAATGTAGAAAGGATTTTCCATTATCAAAACATGAATAATCCTTTCGCTTTGTAAAATTTATATTTTTATTCTTGGTTTTTTCTGAAGGATTAAAAGCATCTGTGATTAAAAATCATTCATTAATAAGAAAAGTATTCTAGATTTTCCAAGTATCAAGGTTATCTGCAAATGAATTTATTCCACTTTAAATGAAATATGAATAACATAAAAAGGTAATTACAAATTTGTTAAAAAAAAGGTGTTTAAGATTTAGACAATAATTTTATTCAGCAGTTTGTACATTACAATTGTTATAGTTAACATTTACTCTACCACTTTGGTTAGTTACTATAAATATAGTAAATCAAAGGTATATTTATTTATAGTATGAAATATGTAAATTTGATTTATAATTAAATATTTAATTCTTTGTACTATAAAGTTGGTGCTCATTTTTATTGTTTATTTTTTTGTAATTTGACTGAAAATTATATAATTGTGAAAGCCTGGTTCAACAATAGTCACTAGTGATACACCAAAATAATTAAGATTCAGAATGAAAGTAAATATGTTTGTATTTCATTTTGAAAATTCTTCATTTTAATAGTAATTATGTTGGTAAATTTTTGTTCCTATGTTTTGTTTTTTCTGTTTTAAGCTCATGCACACAAATTTATCAGCCTAGTTATAAAACATAAGTTTAAATTATAAAATATGTTTGTATCTTAGAATTACGATTGTGTAATACTCCCCAATACAAATTAGTCTCTCTACAAATTGTAGGTGTAATAATATCTTTTCAATTGTTTATTATTACAAATAAATTAATTTATTATTTTTTCTTTCAACTTTTTTTTTTTCAATCAGCCACTCCAGTTACATAACCTACTATTTTAATGTAAATATTAGCTTAGAAGAAAATTAAGATAAGTTTAGTTGAGGAAAGAACAAGTCTCAAGATTTCGAAAATTGTGGTTTTAAATTTTGTTTTCCCTCAAAAAATGCTTTTTTTTCATGACAGGAGATTTATCGAATGACAAAAAAGTATTGGATTGGATGGTACAGCAAAAAACAGATGAAAGTATAGAAGACATCAATAGAGAAAAATTGTTTGAGTATATTGAGAAAAAAGAGTTTTTAGCCGTTGTGTTCTGTAAGTTTAACTTGGATAACATTCCATATAATTATTTTATGTTATTTTATAAAAATGTTATAATATTTCAATTTTAGATATTGAAGATGATCCAGAAGTTGCTAAAATTTTAAGGCATATAGAGTTGATTGATGATGAAGCAGGAGAATATGGCATAAAAGTGGTTAAATGTAGTGACAAGCTTATGGCAAAAAAGTATGGTTTTAGAAATCCACCCGGAGTTTCATACTTCAGGAAAGGAAAAGTTCTGAACTATGATGGTGACTCTTTTATCATTATAAATATCTCTAATTAGTTTAGATCATACTATTACTTCTGTGTTGTTCTATATTTTTAGGAGACATTGACGATGAAGAAGAACTGCTTGACTGGTTGACAGACCCTGCCAATATGGAACTCACTGAGCAGATTGAGCGAGTTAATGTAAAAATGTTCAATAAAATAAGACAGACTTCTGACTATTTAGCGGTATTCTTCTGTGAGTGTTGAAAATAGATATAATTATTTCAAAAATTAATTTTAATGTGATGTATAGTTAGTATAAGATGTTAAACAAAATAGACTCACTCATACACATTTGTGTGTGTGTGTGTGTGTGTGTGCGCATGCGTCCTGGATGGGTGAGTGGACCAGGAGGCTTTTAATATATAAATTATAATTATGAGAGATAGTTGACCGTGGATGATAAATGAGGAGAAGATGGTTGGGGGTGCGGTCAATGAAACACAAATAAGTATGACTAACTTATTTTAATGTGCCGACGTTTCGGCTAGAGTTTCTAGCCTTCTTCAGGGCTAAAAACAAAACAAGATAACAACCACAGTAAGTATAGAAAAATAAAAAAGAAAAAAGAAAGTATAAACAAAATAATTTTACACATACAATGAATAGTTTTACAAGATAGAGTTAATAAAATAAAGTGACTATACCTATATCTATACCTATAGACTATACCTATGTCTATATTTTATTTCCCGCTTCTCTCATCACTTTATTTTATTAATTCTATCTTGTAAAACTATTCATTGTATGTGTAAAATTATTTTGTTTATACTTTCTTTTTTATTTTTTATTTTTCTATACTTACTGTGGTTGTTATCTTGTTTTGTTTTTAGCCCTGAAGAAGGCTAGAAACTCTAGCCGAAACGTCGGCACATTAAAATAAGTTAGTCATACTTATTTGTGTTTCATTGACCGGACCCCCAACCATCTTCTCCTCATTTATAAATTATAATTATTACATGGGGGAACCTTCTCTTTGGAAGTCATACTTTCTTTAGAATTCTCCAGGAAATCATCTTTCCTAAGCTTGTGAGACCTGTCAACCTACTGGAAATAACTCACTTTGACTGACCATAGAAGTCATCATTACTACCTCATTAACCTTTATTAGAAATATTGTTGTAGTTTTCTGGGATGTTAAACTACTCAGGGTTTGGTCCTTGGATATTCTTGTCGTAGGAAAGATATATATGTCCTCGTTTCTTTGCCATGTTTCTTGCAATTACCTCTTTCTCAAAATCGCTGATATAAATAATCTGATTGTCAATTTAACTGAATCACATTGTTTGGACGTACATTTATGGGAAGAACTTTTGTACAGAACTGGTCTTGTGGGATGGATTATCGAGCTATGAATTGCTCTATATTGCTCTTCCAAGAAATAAATATATGTGAGAAGACCACATCACATAGCTAAAAAATGTTCTTCATGAACTTTAGTCCTAACTGTAAATTAGTTCATTGGAACTTGCTTGATTGTAGATCTTCTAAGGGAAATTTCGTCATTAAATGATATGCCCCAAAAATTGGAGTAAAATATTATTAGTTTGTAAATAATTTATATTATTTGGTATTCTATTGTTTCTTCTTAATTGGCGGTTATTTAACTGGAGGACCATTCTGGCTGAAATTATTAAGGTGTCACTTTATCAATCTCGAGTCAGAAGTGATGCCCTTTGAAATTTTTTTGTGGTTGACCCTTCTTACTCTGACTAGAATGGGTGGAAGTTAGAAGGCAGGTAACAGGAAAAAGTTCATTAAAATGTTGTCTGGGATAACTAGTGATGTGGAAATGAAATGTAGGTAGTTGCAAAATTAGTCTCTTGATAGTTCATGGGTCAATACTTCAATGAATTGTCCATTATTGAAGTAATTCATTATTTAAAGCTGTTCAGAGATGTTCCCTAAACATTTATTTTGAAGCCAAAATAATTTTTCATTATTTTCATTTGAAAATTAAAGGATCAAAAGAGAGTTATCCAATAGTAAGAGATGATAAGAGAATTAACCAACACATTTTGATTCGTCTGATCAAATATTTTTATTTTAGCTATTAATTTAGCATAATAAACTTGATAATTTATTAACTTTACTTGCTTTTTTTATATTTATTTTTTTGTTGGTGAAAAAATGTTCTTGTTTATATGACTAGACAGTGATGACTGCAAGCAGTGTAATAGAGTCCTGGCTGAGATTGAGCACATTGACGATGAAGCAGACGCAGCTGGCATTGACTTTGTCAAAATTAACGACAAACAGTTAGCTAAGGATCTTGGAGTGTTCGCTCTACCTGCTGTGCTCTTCTTTAAAATGGGTTCGAAGGAGCCAGTTATTTATGCAGGTATATTTTCGTACAACTAGAATTTATATGAAAAGTCCCTTATTCTCAATATTTTCCTAGATTTGTGAATCTATGGATTTGTTTAATTTATAATTTAGCTTCAATGATTAATAATGATGCTTAACTACCAGGCCATTCAAAAAGTCCTGTCGTTTTTCGTTTGTTCGTTGTTTATTTTG
>NW_027108420.1:636614-650085 GCF_000696795.3 Halyomorpha halys
TATTTATAATTTCCCCCAAAAAAACGACAGGACTTTTTGAATGACCTGGTATTTTACAATTTGATCGATAATTTTTTTGTTCAACAGGAGATTTGTATGATGAAAATGAAATTCTTCAATGGTTACTAACACAAAAGGACCCATCTGGAGATGTTATAGAAGAACTTGAGGGTGAAGCTTTATTGAAAGCGATTCATACGTCGGATTCTCTTGCTATATATTTCTGTGAGTATACGAGAGCATACAAAATATATTTGAAAATGGAAAAACAACTGAAAGTTTTGCAATTTATTTTGTTATGAATGCATAAATTATGATTTTTGATAACTTTGAAATGGTAATCATGAAAAAAAAATTATAACTCTTATTATACTGTATTGTTAGCTTAATTCATTTCACCTTCACATGCCTAGTAAATTTAATTATGCTTTTTAACTGCTTATTAACATCTTACAACTTGTAAACTGGTATTAATTAATTGATAAATGAGTACTTTTTCAGTTTATTTTTTATACCAATATTTATTGCTTACATGATTATTTATTTATTTTTTTGATCAATGAAATAGCCTTGATAATGATTAGTGAATCAGCAGTAGTAGCAGTTATTATAAGATAAAGTAAGTCCGGAATAGACGGTTACATAGTTCTCTAATCTTAACTGCTTTTAGTTGTGTTCTGTATGTCCTTCCTTCTAATCAATTTAGAAATTCCGCTCGTTGAAAAAAAAATTTAAGCTAAATTTATTTCACAGTTGGGAGACTGTAATACCCCTGGAATTATTAACTAATATGATAATTTTTCTGCCAAACCAAGTATTAAAAAGTCAAGTTGGTTTAGTCAACATGTCGAAGAAAGTAAATTCTAAACCACTAATTAAAAATAAAAACTATCAATGACATCATTATGAGAGATAGTTGATTGTGGATGATAAATGAGGAGACATTCTCATTCTCAGGAGACATCTCCTCATTCATCAATGACATCACTTTTGAACCCTAACTGAGAAAGCAAAATCTGACAATTTTTATGATCAGCTAAATTATTCTAAAACATTTTAATGTTTTGTACAAAAATCTTGATACTAGACATAAGATTAAAATACCATACAAAAACCAAGGGTATTCCCAATTTTTCAATCTAATGTTGGTTGACATATCAAAATTTTAATGTTTATTCATTGTCTTAAAAAAATAGTGTATCCAGAGGGATATTGGTATAATAAATAAACAAGTGTAATTTTACTTATGAATAAGAGATAATATCTGAGAAATATTATAAAAAATTCTTGTTTACTTTTTAATTTTTATTTTCTTGAGACTTCTTCAATCATTTACAATTTATTGACTTACAATACTGATTCTTTAGAAAATTAAAAAGGATTTACTCTATCACATTTAGGGAACAAGACCTTGTGTGACCTTTGCAATACCAAAGCGTACCGAAAGAAGATGAATAAACTCGCTGAAGATGACTCCCACGACGATAGCGATGGTATTTATGTCTAGTGCTCATTCAGCCAGTAGACTAGATATTTCTCGAAAGCTATTACTTCATATTAAAGTCAAATTGTGAATTTAGATTAAGGTTTTATAATCCAACCAAATTATGACAGTTTGGATTAAGTTTGATTATGTTTATGTATAAAGTCAATCCTAACAAAAAAAAAATAACAAAGTAATGTTTTGAAATTTACGGTTGTATCACATGAAACGTAATTTATCGGGTTAACGTTATTAATCCAAGAATGAAGAAATTACCAATTTATTAAGTAATATGAAAGGCTTGAGGATTTAAGTAACCTGATGTGGATATTCACCATACCTCATGATTTTTCTCATAAGCTACTGGAAACCATCTGACACTAATTTATTTAAAAATGCAGTTGAGGATATACTGAAAATAAAAACTATAAAATTATGGATTGAAATCTATTCCACTAGATAGAGAAACATTTAATCAAATGTTTCATCAACACATTTCATCAAAATAGGTAAAAGATGGAATATCGGTACTAATTCGCCCAGAAATTGAATCAAGAGAACAAAATTCTTCCAGATTTAAAGTCCCATGATATAAAGGATGATTACATTAATGATCTGGATGCAGTGTTTTTTTTTCCGATAGCTGAGCTGGCTTAAAGGAGATAAGAAAAAATGGGCCAATCTGGAAAATGGTGCTAAACAAAAAAGTATACTTAAAGTTTGTATTTGTTTTTATTTTAACACCTTCAAATGGTTCAGATACCTCAAACTTAAAATATTTTAGTAAAATTTCAATGATCACATGAAAAAACTGCTTAGTTATCTAATGAAAAACTGTTGTTTGCTTAGCAACAACTTCTTGGACAAAGGCCACTGGTGCTGTGCAAACATGCATTATATCCCACTATAGCAAAAACCCAGATTTCCTGAAAGGCAGAGCAGGGTGTAAATAAATAAGGAAGATTTGAAGACTTTTGATATCAACAACCACATGAATAAAGTGAACAAACAAATTTACCACAGATTTATTTGCAATGAATTGGAACAGTGTTGTCTAATTTTGTTAAAATAACAAAATATTTACTTATACTATAGAGCCTATAGGAAAATTAAATAATAAAGTTTAAGAAAATACTATTAATTTTAATTAGCATACTTCAGTTACTACCACCATTTTCATCATATCCTTTTGGACATCATTTGCCAAAAATTCCTATGAGGAAAGAAAAAAAAAACATTAATTTTTTCTGACCCTATAGGATATAATTCTGATTAATTTTTCAATTAATATTTTATTCATTTTTGTTTCATTAACATTATTCCAAATAATTATGTTTCATGTGATATAGATGCAAATAACCATCAAAAATTTTTCTATTTTTTATTTGTGAGTTTATTCAATGTGAATTAATTATATTATAAATACAACTGAATTTGTATCATTGAAAAATGGGTCTAGAACTTGGAAAATAAATGAGAACTGCTTTCTAAAATATGTAAGTAAAAGCCGCATTTGAACGATTCGGCTTAGCTTATACAAGTTTTATTTGTTTAGTTTAAATTAGACTTGTCATTGATAGCATACACCTTATCGACATAAACCTGACTGACTCTAAGATTGACTATAATGTATTTCATCGCAAATTAATGGCTAAATTGCATGATAATTGTAATATTGGTGTTTTGAAGGAGTTCAAATGAGAGTTGAATGAAATATTGTATTATTTACCCATTCCAGTCTGTATTATATAATTGTTTGATAAAACAATGCCATATTAAAATGTTATAATCCATTACCAACATTTTGCTAAGTTGCCTGCTAACTGCATGTTATATCATCTCTATTTCTTATATTAAGAAAGTAAAAGAGAAATTATTATCTACAATCTAAGATTAATAAAAAATAAATTAAAAATTTGTATGTTTTCTGACAATCAATAGAAAAATGGTCGAAAGTATAAACATTTGAAGTATTGGACTGGATTAGGTATGTAGGGTCTGACTTTTATGTTAAGTTGGGATTTTTATATTTCCTGATTTATTGAATATGAGCTCCTATTCTATGACATCTGTGTCTTATATTTTATTCTGGAGTTCCTTTTCTGAGCAGTTGCCAATTTCTGGAAAATTAAGCCCTGCAAATAGTTAAGCAAGCAATGTAAGGTTAGACTTAAAAGCAATTAATAATATAATAATTTTTATGTTTTGTAAATTTAAATAATCTTTTTCACAGTCTACCTCCTTTATTAGTTCCCCATTTCTAGAGAAAGAGATTCTGGAGTTTGGAGCATATCCTTTTACAAACTTGCATAGTTTGAAGATACTAAAGTTAGTAAATTGCTTCCCTTCTTCAAAACTCAATTTGACTTTCTTTCTAATTTAAGGCATTCAATTCTGTTTCCTGAAGCCAATGACAATGTTAAGAGGTTTTAGCTTGATGGACTCAACCAATTCTTAACCAAAATCCACATTTATATTTATATTAATGAACACTTTAATTAACTTTGAAAACAAAATTTCTTACGAAAATTAAACCTGGTAATATAAAATTTGGAGAAATCTATTATACCGAGTCTTACAAGGACAGGTTATCCACAACTGGGAAGGTGTTCATATGATTCATTTTTCCTCCATCATCGCTTTATCATTGTTTATGTCTATTTTTCTTCATTAAATAGCATCAATGTCAACTCGACAATGTGTGTTCATACAGATTAGGAGATGAATTGAGAGGATGTTTTATGGGAACTAGCATTAAATCCTCACTGGTAGGAAACTTCACTCTGTAGGAAACTAGCCTATTGGTTGTGAAGGGAAGACAAGTCCTTCAGGAACCAGCTGTAGGTCCTTACGGATGTAAGATGAGATTTAGGAAGGAGGAGAGATCCAGAGAAGGCAGTGATATATATATATATAAATTCAATTCAAATTGGATTTAAATGTGGTTTATGTTTTTCTTAATCATATCGATTAACTTGATAAGTATCTTGGAATCCCACTGATTACTATTTTAAAAATGGGTAACTATAAAAATATTGTTTAAAAATATCTTTGCAAAAATAATAAAATAATTCTCTGAACTATGATCAGGTATGGTTAAAGAATAAAAAGTGAAGTTGTAAAATTAACCTCAAATTCACTAATTTTATGTTCATAACCACAAAAGTTGTAGGGTTTATAAGTAGAATTTAATTTATTTTTTATAATGATTTCCACACCTACAATTCAAAAAGTATACAAAGAACATGTATATATTTTTTTAATCATTTTATTTTTCTATTATAAATTGGACAGACATCTTGTAGTGGTGTCTTGTTCTGTTCTGTTCCAGAAAATCAGGACTTAAAATTTGAAATTCTGTAGTGATCGTGTAAGTACAAATTTTGTTTTATATTGCAGTAGAGAACTGTGTTAATAGTCTATTTAGATATTTACACTGGACCAAATCTTTTAATTAGACGATTTTCCACCTGTTTGTTGTCTGTGTGTTTGGTTTAATGTCAAATAGATGAGCAAAAAAGATCTTCCATTATAAGCATTCGGGAATTAGTCCCTCTTTTCATAAGATTCCTTACAATTTACAATTATATAAAACTATAAAAAATTCATTGACTGTCATAACAAAACTTTTATCAGTTACAGATCGCTTAGATGAATGTACGCAATGTAAGGAAATTTTAGAAGAGTTAGAAAATATTGACGATGATTGCGATAGACATGGAATAACATTTATTAAAACCCAGGTATAATACTTTTTAATGTTTTATAATTTTGCTTTTTCATCTTATAATTAAATATTTAATGTGATTTCAGGATTTCACAGTTGCGTCACATTTTGGTGTTACTGATTTTCCATCATTGGTTTATTTTGAAGATCAAGTTCCTAATGTTTTTGAAGGTAATATTTTCTTAATTTATGTATGCTTTACTTGTTTATTAATATATTTTTGTGTTTTTGTAGTTCTATAATGTAGTACATTTTTATAATAGTAATTTTTTTTATTGCTATGCCTCGCCAGTTGCAAGGAACATTTTTGTAGTTGAAAACCATGAGAATACCGATTCTATAGATCTGTTCTAACAACTACTTCTAACTGTCTGGAACTTTTGTGAGGTAAAAACCGATACTGCACATGCTTCGTGCAGTTCCAGACAGTTAGAATTGGTTGTTAGAAAAGACCTTCTGTTTCTAATATTTGATTCCATGATCCAGGACATACCTAACCAGTTGTTTTCGTATGGATTTATTAACCTTAAATTTTTATTTTATTTTTTTCAAAAATGGTGCTTATTTTAGCACAGTTACTTATTTCCCCTTCACCTTCAATGGAGGGACTCTGTTGACTCCACCAAATATTATTATGTACAAGTATTTTAAGAGCCTGCTCCCCAGTTGTTCTCAAATCACTTTATGTAAGTGACAGTTGGCCTTTTAATAACTTTTGAAAAAAAAAATTAACTCTTTACAATGTCCTTGATAAAAATCTTGAAATAGGAGCAAATGAGGTTAGAAAATTTTAAAATGGCTTGGAAAATTTTCGTATAATGAACTGGAAGTATCATTGATAAGTTATTTCAAAAGTTTTTAAATAATAGTTTATTGCTGATATTTTTACTTTATTTTGTAATAATTATTATAAATACTCTACAATGGGATTTGGTTTTCTGAAGCATCAATATCCAAGCATTTCTTTTGTTTGTAGTCACTATCCAATAGCTTTCGCCTACTCTTTTGGGTTTGTTTGAAATTAAATTTAATCATCTTACTTAATATGCTCTCCCCCTCAACATCTGTTCAAGAATTCTTTCATAGAGCCTACCAAAGTACCCTAGAAAAAATACAAGACTATAAAGGATAATTAAGACATAATGAGACATTGAAGAAATGATACCACAAGCATTTTATATTTTCTGACAAACACTTAAATTAGTCTCTGGAAATTCATTCTGTCATTGTAAAATGTATGTTGAAACATCTCTAAATTGATAACTTATTAAATCCAATTATATTTCAAAAGAGAGTTTCTCTTTCAAAGAGGGATTAAAACAACTTTCGATGTGCCTAATTTCAATTAAATATTTTAGGTGATATTGCAGAAGAAGAGGAGGTACTTCAGTGGCTAATAACGCAGAAAACTGAAGACCGGATTGAGTTGATTACACGTCGAATGCTGGAAACAATGGTTGATGAAACGCAATATCTAGCTGTTTATTTCTGTTAGTTATTAATTTTTGTTTATATCTAAAACCTGTTATTTTAAATCAACCATCAAATTATTCATTGTTCAATTTATGCAATCAAGATAATCCAAGCAAAAATTCAATTTCATTTAAAATATCATTTTTTATTATAGCATGAAAAAGTTGCTGATTAATTTTAATAATGATATTTATGAAATATATATTGTGTTATTACACATTATATATTTTAATTTTATTAGTTTTTTTTAAAGGTATTTAATTTCTTTAAAAATTATTTTGTAATTTCTTTTAAAATTATTTTTCACTCTTCTCTATTGTAGGGTTCCTCATGCTGAATGATATGTCCTACTAAACTTTCTTCCACCTTATTTTTCCATTTTACTCTAGGTTTTGCTTTTTTTCCTTTTTTCTTCCACTTCCTATTCTCTAGTTAACTTTGACATTCTTTCTGTAGACATTCTTTTAAACATGTCCAAATGAATATAATCTTTGTTCTGTGGTTGAAAGTATGTTCATTTTCACTTCATTCAGTTTTCTTATTCTTACATTTGTTATTTTGTTAGGTATTAATTTTCTCCTCACTCTTATCTATTTCCGTAGCTCATAGCCTTTCGCAGAATCTGGTATTTATGACTAATGTTTCCAGGGCATATGTTGTTATAGACTCAACTAAAGGCTTGTGTTTTAGTCTCTTGGCATTGGGCTGATTGGCTCTTGGTATATATCTGAGCTCCAGAGGACAGAATTTAACATTGTGATGGCCTTTCTTCCTTCTCCTATTCTCCATTCAATATTGTCTTAGAGCTATGTCTAAATTTTGAAAAGGGTTGTTTAAGGGCAACATTCCTGTAGAAGCAATTTTCACATCTGGAATTTTCCAGGGAGCCTTGATCCTATTTTACAACGACTGGTATTATTGTGGTACGTTTATTTTATGTTTATTGTGCATTCCGCAACAATTGCTTCTTATATAGCTTTCCATGATTTCTTTCTTGGAATTGGGTAATGTGCCTTTTCTAGTACATTAAATCAACACTCCACTTTGGATTTCTCCAGATGTTTGTCTCATTGTGAAAATGTTGTTTATGCATGCTCTTCCTTAGGAAAACCACTTTGGTCTTGTGTAGCATCTTTATCCCCTTTCCATCTTGTTCTTACCTGGAAGTTTCATACAAGGATTGATGGCACATCTGCCTCTGTAATTTTTATTTGGCTTTTTTGTTTTCTTTATTGTAAATGTTGTTTACTAACACTGTGAGAAGTATTCCTACTTTTTCTCCATCTCATATCAAGAGTTGCAGAGGTGTTCTTTCAGGTCCTTATGCTTTTCCATTCCTTCCACCTTTTAAAGCTTCTTTCAAATATTCAATGGATATTTGCCAACTTGATGTTTATATGTTCGTGCTCTCTTTCCTCTTGAAAGGTCTTTCTATCTTCCATTATCAATTTTTCAAAGTATTCCTGTCATTCCTGAACACTTATTTATCAACAGCATTAATTCTTAATTCATCCAATTATAATTTTTTTTAAGCTGTTGGTAGTTCACTTCTCCTCAAACTTTAGTGGCTATTTTTTATATTTTATAAATATTTTATCTCAACAAGACAAATTTATTAATAATTATTATTAAAAAACAACAATCACTATTATTATAATTATTTCATATTTTAATCATCAGGCTATTTTGAAATATAAAGTTACTTTTTCTATTTAAAATAATATAAGTATGTATTCTTGGGACAATATAGCAAAAATAATTAATAAAAGACAAATCAATTTTTAAATTAATTTTGCTATTATTAAAAATTATTTTTACTTTCCTTAGCTTCTAGATAAGTAGAGTTTGTAATTGGATCAAGTATTTCTTGTATAGTTTTCAACAGATATGTGCATTTAAAAGCGCACAGTATCCACAAAAAAAAAAAAAGCATTCATAAGATGAGGAAAGTCATGTGAGTGAACATAGTAGATATTTATTAATACCTGGCAATTTAATTTAACCCATTCAAGACTGATTGCACTCTGTGCGTACAATTGATTTCTAAGGCTATAAGACTGGTTGCAGACCATCTGTGCAATTCTAATAATGTGAATTTATCAGTTTTTCTGAGTAATGTAGTCGTCGGGATAAGACTTTTTTTTTTAAATAATAGTATCTGTAAAGTATAGAAAAACAAAATTTGGCATTGGTTTTATTGCATTAAAAGAAAAATGTTTATCTATTTTAATGATATATTTTTATTTTACCTTACATTATTCGATCTGCTCCTTGCTATAAACATTTTCTGAGGAGTGAGCTGCAATCATCTTATTTATACGAATTGTATGATTTACATAGTAAAAAGTTTTTTAAAATTTAAGATGGAAAATATAAAGTTTTTATTTGCACAGATAAGCCCAACTGCAATATATGTGATGAAATCTTGGAAGAGCTTGAAAACATAGATGATGAAACTGATGTATTTGGTATTCATATGGTAAAGATCATGGATCCTCAACTTGCCAAACGATACTCAATAAAAACTTATCCAGCTTTAGTCTACTTTAGAAATGGAAATCCACTGTTGTTTGAAGGTAGGGAATGAGCTGTTTTTCATGCAAAACTTCATAAATAAAATGTCTCAGCTGTTACCTCTGACAATTTAGCATTCACTTCACTTTTATCTGTTATTGTATTATTTTCCATTTCAAGGAGACTTGCAGAACGAGGAATCAGTTCTGGAGTGGTTGATTGATGACGAAAACAGGGAGTTGGCTGACGAAATTGAAGAGGTAAATGGAAGGATGCTGGAGAGACTATTGGACGAATCATTATTCCTGGCTGTATTTTTTTGTAATGACTTTTTTATTATTTCTCTTTTTTTTAAAAAAATATTTTGGTTGAAAAATGCAATATGTTTTCATCTACTTTAAAAATTAAATTTTGTACATGAGATAATTATCTCTATAATATATTTTAAATCATTATTACGCACAAATTTGCTGGTTATTGAAAATTGCATAAGTCCAATTATTGCAGTTTCAAATGGATATGGAAAATTTTATGAGATCACAGTTTTCTTTATGTTTAATTGTCAATGTGCAATGAATTTGTTATAAACAAGTTAATATAAAATTTCACTTTTGATTTGCTAACGGGTTCAATCAGGTCTCCAGATATTTCCTTGTAATTTTCAGAAATTTCTAAAAATGATCAAAATTTGGCATTAGACAGTTCTGTTCCTTATTTTAGTTTTTCTACTATCCAAAATTCTGTATAAGGACATTATATATTCTACAAAACAAGAATGCACTACATAAAACATCAGATTTACTGTACAAAAAATGAAACCACTCACAAACCTGAAACACTTTGACATAATGGATTTATTCCATTATATACAACCTGTACAGCAGTTATTTTAAATCCATCCTGCACATACAAACTCTAGATGACTATATATAATTAATAAAACTACATTAATTTTAAAATTAATGTAAATAAATTAATATAAAAATTATCCAACAAAGAAAGTCCAATAGTTTTATGATTTTACGACATAAAAGTTTTTACATTTATTTTTATTCCTTGGGAAATTTACTTTTCCTATGGACTAGTGTTCTCAAAAGAACTTAAAACGTCATTTCATTGAGTTCTAAAGCGGCGTAATTCCTTTCATAGCCATAAACAATATTTTGCTATGTTATATGTTACTCATATTTTTAAATTTAATCCAATCCAATCCTAACAATATCTCGATTTGAACATAAATACAATCACCACTTTTAAAATAAATAGTTCATATAAACTGAACACTACTGTGCTTTATTGTGATCTTTTGGGCAAAGTTAGAGGAAAGTTTAATCAATAATTTATCATGACTAAGTCATCTTCAAGCTTAAATGGACATTGCGTTTAGAAATGCTCTAAGATTATGCTATGTATGTAAGGTTACATAACTTTTTAAAAAAAAACCTTGTGTTTTTTCTAATAATAACTTCATATTTTAAAGATGATGACAACTGTCCTGAGTGTGATGAACTATTGGAAGTTCTTGAAATAATAGATGGCGAAGCTGATATGTATGGTATGTAAGTAATGAAATTTAAGAACTCCGACTTAATTCGGACTGTCAAACTTTTAAAATAAACAATTTTATTAAAATTTTTCAAGGTATTGATATGGTGAAAATATGTGATCCTGATGCTGCAAAGAAGTACAACATCATTAACAGTCCTTCGCTTGTATACTTCAGGAAGAAGATGCCTTTGATATATGATGGTTATTTATCAAATATTTTAATAACTACAGTAATTTTTTTATACAATGGCTTAAAGCAAGTCTGAGTTCAGATTGATTAAAAAATCCATTTATCATAAATGGATTTTTTTTTTTATAATATAATATATAATAGTCCTATATTATATAATAATATATAATACTTTTTTGTATTCATTGAAATTTACAACTGTATTAACTAAATATACAGCTAGTAAATGTGATATGAGTTATAATACAATGGCATGGTATAGTCTGCCCATTGCTAGAACTCAAATATGGATTATTAAACACAATTATTACTTGATTTTATTGATATTAAATATAAAGATTTGTTTTTGGCCTTTAAATTATTTTGACAACTATTATTATAAAAAAGATTCTTCAAATTAGATTAAGTTTGAATTAATTATTTGTTGAAAACAGGAGATCTCTCAGATGAAGATAAAGTCTTAGCTTGGTTGACATCTCAGGATATTTTTGAGTTAAGAAATGAAATAGAAGAGGTCAACAGAAAAATGGTAGATAAACTTTTGGATGAAAATGAATACTTGGCTATTTATTTCTGTAAGTAATTGTTATCAAGACTTATATTTTAATATTAATTTCGTTAAGATAAAATTGAGTCAATGGAACGCTCTAATGTTAGTGTCTATTATACACATCTCGCAACAAGTCAATGCCAGATATGATGGAAATGTTATTTACTGAATTTAAAGTAGAGATAGACAATTTTTTTTTAATATATTTTCTTTTAACCTATGTCCATGTTGTAGATTAGAGGCATGCCTCTTCTCATGTCCATATTGTACTCTTTCCCATTAAAATTCAATGAAGTACTGAAAATTTGATGCATGCTTCTCATATTTCCTATGAAGGTACTGTTGGTTATTCACAAATAATTTAAATATCTTTCATAACAAAACAAAATTAGGACAGATTTGACTTGCCTAAGAAAGGCACACATCTGGAACTATTGCTGACTGATAGGTGACATACCTCACAACTTAACTTAATCATTTTATTTTTATTGAAACTTTCCTTTTTTATTTAAATTATAATGATTTGAATATTTAGTTGATAGGTCATACTTGCTATGTATCATAAGCAGGAAACATGGAGCAAATAATTCGAAGTTAATTTAATTTAGTGTCATTTAAGTCTTAAATTATGTATCTTTTTTTTATTTATTTAATACCAGATCGGTCTGGTGGGCTTTACATGGTTAATGTAAGAGATACATTATTTTTTTTTTTTAACAATTAATTATGGAGGAGGGGGTATAGTCTTATAGAAAAGACACCCCTAGTTACATACAATGTTATAAATAAAAAAATTAAGATAGAATAAATAGATTAAAATAATAATTCTTAATAAAAGATAAAAGTAAAGTTAATAACAAAAACAATGACATTTATGGATTTAACAAAATAAATAATAGACTTATAATGAAAAAAAAAAGAAAAAGAAAGTGAATTTAAGAAAAGATGAAGAGAAAAAAAGAAATTAAGATAAAATAAAATTTTAGAGGATGTACTGCAGCAGCCTGGGCTTCAGTCTTCAGGTTGTGGTTGGGTGTCCCAAGTTGTAGATCACGGCTCCTTTAACTGTAGGTGGAACTTCATGAACCTTTTTTTTTATGTAATCCTCTATTGTCTCTTCTTGGTGGAATTGACTGTTTCTTACAAACCAAGGAGCATCCATTGCAATTCTTACGACTTTATTTTTAAAAGATTGTAATTTTTTCTTTTTCGTAAAGGATGCCGCTCCCCGGACTTCACAGCCATACATCAGCAGTGGCCTGAGAATTGTTTTAAAAAATAAGAATACCTGTTTCTGGTTTTAATTCGTATGTTCTATTTAGGATAGGATATAGCATTGCTATCCTTGCGTAGGTTTGAGTTAGTTTAATATTGATATGGGGGTTCCAGGTAAGGCGGCATTCGAGGTGAATTCATGTTACATTATTACTACAATGTATGTTTTGTTACAGATGATGAAACAAGTTCTGAACATGATGAAGTTCTGGAGCTGTTAGAGAAAATCGACGGTGAAACAGAAAATATGGATATCACTTTCGTTAAAATGGGTGACACTCGGTATGCTAGAAAATGGGGAGTAATTAAATTACCAGCTGTTGTATACTTTCGTCATAGGTTCCCTAGTATTTATAGAGGTATGATTATGAAGCACAATACTTGTGGTTGTATATACTTTTTCCCAATGCATGATACCAGTATTTTTAGCTTTTGTTACTCATCATTTAATCTTTAAAGATTAGAATCAAAGACACAAAAACGTGTTTGTGTGTGAAATTTACTAAATTAAAGTAGTTTTTGCATGGTTAATTTTTTTTAGGTAAATTAGATTTAATTCTTTTAAAAATTTCATTTGATCTGTTTAAATTGATTGTTTAATTTAATAGAAGTTTTGCTCCATTGAAGAAATATAAATATTTACTGCTATTGGACTCATATCTGGTATGATGTCAGATATTCACTTGAAGAATTATTATTATTAATATTATA
>NW_027108420.1:650135-703569 GCF_000696795.3 Halyomorpha halys
TGAATTTACCAGTGAGGAGGTCATTTTAGAATGGCTGAAGAAAAACAGATTCAGACAACCTGAACTTAATTTATTTATGTATGCTCTTCTAGCGATAACTTTGGCATTTGTTCTTTACACTGCTTTCTTAATGTACGGTTTTCCACAGATCAGGCATACAACTAGTTCGTCATAGCAGTAAAATATGTGAATTTTGTGTAAATATTCGTTACGTTGTACAAACGTTTACATTAAGCGTTGTAATAAAATTAACTATATGTTATACCATATAGGGACCACAATTTTTTTTTATAAAAACATATATCAAATTTTATGTCATTGTGCTAAGTTAGCAATTAAGTTTGCGGAAAAGCACATTAATTGCAAGTATATAAAACACACAGTCCTGTACAGTTAAACATTTATGAAAATTTGTAAGTGTGTTTATTATTCAGCGTCTGAACTCAATTATTTAAAATAATTAATTGGTTATTAAAATTATTCTTTTTGTTTATTTTAAGTATCAAAAGATTACATTTTAAAGATTATTCCACTGTATTTGTTAACGTTATTATTTATATTTATTTAAAAAAATTTTATATACCATTAGTTTTGTTTTGCTTTAATTATTACAAAACTTTCGATAATGTATCTGTTATTACATATGTTCGACTGTTTTGTAAATTATTGTTATCACATGTAGCCATCGATAATTTTTTTTTTTTGTTTTAGTTAAAGTTACTTTATAATCTTTCACGTCATGCATTGAGATGTGAGACCTGCAAATCAAATAGACCTGAGAAATCTGAGAAAAATATGATTTTTTTTTTTAATTTTAAGACCGATTTAAAGTAGTTTTTATTTTTAGTCTTCTATAGCAATAAATTGAAAACAGTAAATTCAAGATTATTTTTATTTAATTGAATATTTATTCAATCCAATTTAATTTCATGAATCAAATTAATTAATATAAATTTTTAAAAAATGTGTATGTAATTACTAATTACTTCTTATCACATGAATATTTTTTTGAAAATTTAACAGGTATATTTATTATGCCAAACTTTTCCTCTAGTCGTAAAGCACGTCACAACCTTTCGAAATCTCCTAATTGCATTTTTTATTTGATATGATATTCTCAGCGAATCTTGAAGTTCGGTTCATTTCATTGTCTGTTGGTAGTTTTAAGAGCCAAGACATTTCTTTGAAAAATCACTTTAAACTATCAACAGATAATAAAAGCTTTAAATTTCAAGATTTTCTAAAAGCTACTTTTGATAAGAAAGTTAAAAGGTCTTGGAATTAAGGTTATGGTATCTTTATCCTTCTTCCAATATTACCTAATCTGTCACAGAACGCTTTGAGTAGATTTTTTTAATAAATCCTTTATTTCTGTCTTTATAAATCTATTTGAAAATAGTCATAACTAAACTTACTTCAGAAAAAATACAATATAATGGTATCTATATTATCCATAATAAATAAATATTTTGTGGGGTATGAATATGGAGTATTCTAAACTGTTGAATTTGACCACCTTCACATCCGTCAGGAGAAGTTACAAAAACGTTACAAGTAAATCAAATAAAAGTTAACTATCACTGTCAAATGTAACTTTATAAACAAGTAACAAATAATAATGCTTTCAATAATAGCTAGTATCGTGAAAAGGAAATAGATTTTTGCAGATTTAAAGAGCAAAAGTGGAGCTGGATCTCACAGATCACATGTATGTGCTGCAAGATTGAATTTTAATTTTTATAAACATGTACAAGAAAACGATAATTGTTGTTAAATTCTATATAAATTATTTATTAAAGTTTTATGAAATTTTTCTCTCTGTATAGAGGTCATATGATTGTTAATACTCTAAAATAGCCAATACACAATTTTATATATTCTTATAACTGCACAAGTTTTCCCTTTATTTGTTTGTTGTTGTTTTTTTTTTTTCATTATCCCCTCACGTAGTTGAAAATAAATTTTTAAATCGATAATATAATAGAAACGATGCACTATTACGAGCTAATAATATTAATTTTTATAAATTAAATTCTGAATATAAATATTCAAATTTAGTGAGAAAAAAAAAATTATTTTTTGTTACAAAACAGAAAAATTAAATTACAATTTTTTTCTATATCAGAAATTCTTAATATTATTAAAACTAATTTAGTGGAAAATTAATCCAATAATTATAGTTATCGATGAATAATATTAGGATGGATGCAGCCAATAGTAGGCATGTTTAAAAAAAAAATTATTTTAATGATTTTGGTATTACTATGTTATTTTACTCATGGATTTCTTCTCAATACTTGTTCTAGACTATACTTGGTTAACTTCTCTCAGAGCTAAGTTATCTTAGATTTTAAGTTTCTACACCAGTAATAAGGCAGGGGAATGTAGAAGGCTAAATCATGACGAAGCAAATTTTACTTATGGCCTTCTAATAGAATTATCAATCTTAATTATCCAGAATTATTTTCTTGACTTCAATTGTTTTATAAATACACCTAATCCAAAATACAAACTTTAAACGACACTAATGTATAAAAAGTGTTTTATTGGAACGCAAATCTGTCACAATTTGACAAAATATCAAATACTTAAATAACTCATTGTGCTTACTTGTGGAAAAATGAGTTTTTTAAAATTTTTGATAGCCTAATAGTAAGGCAACTTGTTTATGTATAAATTAAAACTTACAATTGTCAAATAGTTCTTATGTTTAGTAAAATGTATCCAAAGCATAATTTTGAAAAAAAGAAAAAGTATGCAAACTTTCCTATAAAATTGTCATAAAACATTAAATGTCAAATTTACCTCCTTATTCTATCAAACTGAATATTAAGTCCACATGAAGATTTTTCTGTTAATGTCTGAAATAACCTATAAAAGCCTGATTGCCGAGATCTTTCTATAAGAAATTCAACCAGTTAACCTTTAAAATTATGTTTTCAAGTGCCTATTACTGGAGTATGGCCTACCACTGATGCATCTACTCTGAAAGTATATTCAAAAGTACAATGATCTCAAGAAAAAAAAATATGATGTTACTTGAAACAAAAGAATTGAACATGTTGCTTAAATTTTTTATATTTATTGAAAAATTGATTTTCACTTATAATTTTTTTAAAAGTAATAACAGTATATGGAGGTTAATCTTATTTTTAACCTGAACCTCTTTTACCAACTGATACTGCATTGAGAAAGTCAACATAACCTGGAGCAGAGACTTAAAGCCATTTAATGCAACTGTGTTATTGAGACTTCTCTATACTGTTCTCCTATTCTATAATTTTCTTCTTGGACTTCTAAACTCCATTTGAATATCATATATTTGCCTTGACAGACATGCCTTTTCCTTCAAGTTTGTTCAAATCATGGTATCTCTTCTTGGTCTCAGTGTTGGAATACGCCAATTGTGCTCCAAAGACAAGAGTAGCTCAACTAAAAACTTAGCAATAGAAATAGGTACATGGAGGTCTAAACCCAGAAATGAATTTTAAGTTTAAAAAAAACAAACCTATTTTATGAGTGAAGATAAAATTTCAAGACTATAGACATTTAATACAATTTTTATTTCTATGATATATTCAGTCCATTACTTTGATTAAATTGTCTTATGACTTAAAGGGGTTTGTAGTGGGATATGATATTACTCCTAAGACATAATAAGTTTGTAATAAGTGAAAGAAACAAAATAATTATAGAGAAATAGACCTTATTGTTTATGTGTATATTCTATTTTACTTACTGACAAAATATTGTTGAATAAAATTACATTGCATTTAAAAACATAAAGGAATGACATTAAAGTTTATTTTGAAAAATATATCATGCAAATTAAATATCTTCATAAATTTTTATGTTTTATAAAGTGAATGGTGGAGATAAATATTCATCAATTATTACTAAACATATATGAATACAATTCCTCTGGAATAATAATAGTGTGTTAATTAAATTTTGTGTATAAAAGAAACAAAATATAAAATTAAACTTATTAAAAAAAGCTGTGTTTACTTTCAAACAAACTAAATTAAGTGTTTTCACTGGATAACTTATGATTTATCTACATTGAGGAATTATAAAGAATCTAAATTAAAAGAATGAATGCAATTGTGAATAGTACATAATATCTGAAATACTTAGTTAAAATTATCACAATACACAAATAGTTTATTAAAATAATGATTTATCTTTAAAAAACAACATTATAATAGTTTTAAAAACTGCCAATAGGTAGCAGCACAAATCAGGAAAGAAAAATAATAGTTCTAGTAAGCGCCACGAGAGGCCAGCACCATCTAGACCAACATCGACGTGAAATTCACCTCGAAAATTTTTAGTTTGTATTAGGATAACAGAAGGTCAAAGGAGCTCAACAAGCAGATCGGACCCACTAGTCTGAACAGTGCTGGTCTCTAGCGGTAGCTCCTATGCACTCCTACTCTCCTAATACAAAACAAAAATTTTCCTGCTGAAATTACTTAAGGAATTGTTATTATTGTCTGGATAGTGCTGGCCTCTTACGGCGTTTATTAAAACTATTATTTTAACCTTTCTTGAGTTGTGCTGCTAACATAATACTTTTTTTAATTTCTTAATCGGACTTAATTCGAAGTACGATCTTTCAACCATATTTATTAATTGGAATGCTTGATTAACATTAACCATATAAAACAGTGAACTTTTAAAATTGACTATTGTCATAAGGGAGGGATATCTGTTTTGATTTTTGAAACTAAAATATTAGATTGAGAACCATTGTGTTTTATTTCTTAATTTTTGACTTTAAGGCAATAGTAGATTTTTAAAATTTATAATATGTGAAGGTTAAATGATGAAAAAAATTAATAAAAATCATTCTAAAAATTTATAGAATAATAAAATCTTGTCATTTAGATTATATAATTATTTGACTGTGATAAAATGATGTAACCTCTCTGTGAGTATATGTTGCATTGTTCTAAAGGAATAAATTTGCAATAATGTTATAATTTAATGCTGATTTACCTATTATATTATAAAATAGTTTTATGAAAAACTGAAGACCATTCACATAAGTTAAGAGTTAGGCTTTTAATGTGTTTTAAATTTAAATTATCTGTTTTATATTAAATTATTAGTCAGTGAAAATTGTACAAATTTGCAATTGTAGTCCTTTATGTGTGTAATTTGTAATTTATTTATTTATCTATTGTAAACAACTTAATTTTGGCTGTTTAATGTGGGATTTATTTTTAATCAATAAATATCAATCAAAAAGATCAAGGAAAATCATTTGGACCACTTTACACCCAACCAACTCACAACCACACCCTTAATGTTTTAATATAAAACTATATAACACATTTTTATTACAGATTACATATACATAGAATGTTTCAGCCTTGAGTCATTGGCCATTTTGAAACATAATCCTTCTCACCCCAGCCACATTATTAAAATATAGTTTCATGTATACAACTCTAGGAAGTACTTGTTATTATTTAATTTTTTTTCCATTTTCCTTTCTTATTTATTAGGTTGGTTATTTTTTCCGGGCTTAAAAAATGGAATATTTTTAATAACTCGATTTACTCTCTTCTTGGGCGTTTTGGAGATACTTTTTCCCCCTCTTCAGTATAATTCACTGTTTGTTTTAACTTTTTGCCCTATAAACAATTTTATATTTTGTTTAAAATACTAATTTATTTATTTATAAATTTTTTTATTACTTATTACATTTCTATACTTTGAAATTAAAATAAAAACTATTGATAACAATAAGTGTATCATTTCATTTTCAATGAATTAAATTAATTTCATAAATAAATAGAATAAAATACCTCAAAATTACAGGTTGAAAACTTTTATTTAGTATTAAGAGAGTAGGAACACAAAGGAGCTAACAATTTTAGAACAACCTCTCACTTTGCAGCACTTTTAAAAATTCATAGTATTTTTGAATGGAATATGGTCCGGATGTGGTCAAAAAAACTCAAATAATATACCCATTTACTATTTGAGTTTTTTTGACTGCACCCGAACCATATTCCATTCATTGATACCCACGGTCAATCAACAATCTTCCATCATAGTATTTTTATTTTAAAAAGACATTTTTAAAAATGACTTTGTTTTTAGACAGTTTCATATAGCAGATATATGAAGGATTCACCTAAAATATATCTATGAATTACCTGCAAAGAAATCATAGGGAGTGTATCTCATGACTTAAAAATTTGGCCAAAAAGTAAATTAAAATCTTTTTATTTCAATCACAGAAACTTTAATTTTATAAACATGAAATATATACATCTTCATTCGATCAAAATTAATCAATATTTTAGTTTCTATATTTTTTGTCAAGTATAAACACAATAAATGAGAAGATGGTAGGGGGTGTGGTCATTGAAGAATACAAATAAGTAAAAAACTTATTTAGTAGTGCCAACGTTTTGGCCAGAATTTCAAACCTTCATCAGGGCTAAGGACAGAAAACAAGATAACAACCATAATGAATAAAAGGAATTATAGAATGATTAGGAAATAACGATGATTATAGATACATAAATAGTATTGTAAGATATGTGAAAGAAATCTTTTTCTTTTTACACTCCTTCTCAACTCTTTTCTTATTGTATCATCCTTAACCACATTATTAAGTCACATTCATTACATGTGATTGTCATATTTACTAATTACTCCTTTTTTCTTTATATTGTATTTCTTTCATTCTAGTATTTTATTTACAAATTTCATTAATTACAGATATTTTCTTTTATATAAAAATACATTAAAAATTTACCAAAAAATTTTTTTTGCCTAGATGTGCAACAATTCAAGCAAATAAATGATATTAAATAAATATATATTGAACTTCATTTATACATCCACACTTTTATAATCCAAAAAATTGTAAATCACTGGATTTTTCGTCAAAGTCAACCATGTTAAATATACAATACATTAAATACAATATTGTTAATTAATTTGGAAATTAAATTTAGTAAGTTAGGTTTTTTTTCTAACCACCTATAAGTTTTATTTATACAAATACAAATATATATACAATACAATACAATACAGTTTAATATAATTTTATCCTTCTATTGCCTGAATTTAAGGACTTACGAAAGGTCTGCTGTGGGCGGAGAGCACTTCAAGACTTAGCTCCTTTTGTTTATTATGGAGTGGGCAGGGGCAACTCTGCTGGATATTTATTTATCAATTTAATTTGATTCAGACTGCAGAGCCCTAACTCCTTCCCTCGGTGAACATGTTGATCAAGGGAACAGTGCCTTGCCACCTCCCAGGTCTTGGTAAAGGAGCGATCTCATGGAAGAGTGGATTGGCACAGGCCTTCAGAACATCAACAAATTTGATATGCAATCAATCTATGGACATTGAGACAGAGAGGAGTTGGAGTTCTTCGTGGATGGCACTGTTCTCTACAGTGAGGTGCCTACGACAATTCACCAGAGGATAGAGTTCTGATAGCTCTGCAGTTTTATAGAGGAGCCACAGAAGAGGTGCACTATACAGCAGTCACAATGGTGTTGGTCTAATGATGGCCTTGTAGACTTATAGCTTCAATCTAAGGGAGAGCTATGGTGACTTTGGCAGGTGGTACAGCCTATAGGTTTTCTGTCTGGCCAGCTTGATCCTCCCCCAGACCTGACTGGAGAAAGTTAGATGCCTATCAAGTGTGACTCCCAGGTAGAGAATGAAGTTAACTTAAAAGGATTTCATTATAAATATTTATATCATATTTCCAAACAGTAAAACTAAACTAATCAACTCACTAGAAAATTAAAACAATTTAATAAACAATAAAAATAAAAGGAGAAAGGTAGTAATAAAAGATAAGTTCAAAAATCTTTATTTAGTATAAAATAAAAAAAAACAATAATTTTTAAGTAGCACTGATTGATGCCATCAATAATCATTTATAGATTAGTGCTGCCCTCTGCTGGCGATTACTGAAAGTGTTTGTACTATAATTTAAATTTTTTCTATTTACATTTTATTTATAAATTGGGGGGTACTGATCAATTTGAACTTATGACATATTGATTTTCCAGTTGTACTTATCAATCTTGCATTTCCAACAAACTTTAAAAAATACGAAAAATGAGATTACAGGTTAACTTTATACGAAAAGTCACTGCACATTCAAGTTTGGAGAGGCCTTCCGTTTTCTTAAATCTTTCATATGCATATTTAATACAAAAATAATTAATCTATCTTTACAGTTACCCTTTATAAGTAGACAGATTAAATAAGTTCATCAATTAAAAATTCTAGTGTATATATCACACGATATTCACATATCACCTTACTTCAAAATAAACAGTGATGTCTTTATTATTCTGAGTGCAACTATTTCAATTATTTGATATTCAGTTAAGCGGAAATAAAATCTGACTATTGCCATAACTGCGAAAACAAGAAAACATTTACTTTTCCTTTAGTTTACTATCAAATCCTTTCATATTTTGTATTCATCCATTGTTCTTTACTGCTAACGATGAGAGGTGGTTATTATTTCAAATAAACAAAATTAAACATAGTTTAGGGAAAGATTTTTTGAAAATTAGGCTTTAACCTTGCTGATTTTAAAGGTCACTTAATTGATATAACGAGATTAATGAAAATCATTTGAGCTGATTGGAATATAATGGTAAAATAGATTTTAAAATGGCATTTCCGCTTAATCGATTTTAGCGAGGAAGTCGCTGGAACATTCCAGGCACATACCTATCTTAAATACTTAATTTGAAAATCGTAATTCTTTTCGTTTAAAATCAGGAAATTTATGTAGAAAAATTCATATTTGAAAATTTTCTTGTCCCAATACCTTCCCTACGTATTTCATATATAGGTAAGTGGATGATGTATTAGATGCAGTAAAAGAGATTAATTACATCAATTCTTACCATCCCCCCCCACCAAATATCAAACCCTACACATCCAAGGAGCTTAGAAATTTATAAAAAAATTGAGATTTTTTTTTAAAATGCTTCCTGAATTAAACAGTATTCATACTTTATAATTAATAAAATACCGAGAAATCATCTAATACATATACTACAACTGTTAGTTTTTTTCGAAATTCTATGATAGGAACTAACAAATAATGGGGTGTATAAAAAAAAAATTAACGTTATATCAAATTCAAGATTTCAAAACACTGTAAATATTTCAATCCTACGTAATACTCTCTTCAGAGCATTCTCTAGGCTTGTTTAATCCCATTTTACTTTTTCAAAAAAAAATCTCAGTTTAGTTATTTCTTTCAAAGAAGAAACATGACAATGTCCTACGAAAGTATCGTAATTTTAAGGCATTACTGGGAAAAATATTTCAAAGCCACTGAAGCAACTCGTGAAATTATTAAATATGAAGGAGGAGGTATACCTAAGTAGCGTATATAAAAAATAAATATATATGAGACCGATACTTTTTTAGATCAGCCTGGTAAATACAGGTTTAAATAGAACTTCATTATACAAACCTTTTCCATCCTTCCTGAAAGTATCAGTGGATTCAGTGTTTATTCTGGAGCCAAAGATACTTTTGGATTTTCGTAATAAGCAGTTCCTAGATAATCCAGCGGTCAGGATTTTAACTAAGTATATCGACAATGCAAATGTAGCGAAACTATTACCATTAGCTGGTCACCGAACAAATTAAAACTCCTCAACAGAAATTAAGATTGACCGAAAGACGCTACTGCTCAATCTGGGGCGACCTAGCGGCCAATACGTGAACCACAATCACCTCAATTTAGTTTTATTGTAAAACTGTAAATATACTTTTATAATTGTATAAAATATCATTATATTGATAAATGTATTAGACTCATACATAATTTTCTGATCCACGAAAATCTATAGTCATAATTCTTGTTAACAATATCACAGTGGCTCTCGTCGGCTTTTTCACGCTCAGAGAAATCAGTAGCAAAAATTTGTTTACAAATGAGGCGTTGACTTTCCAATTGGGATATCCATGTTTGTCAAAATAATTAGTTTCAATGAAAACGTTTTAAATCCTTTAGAAATGGAAGGTAAAATGTTAGGATAAAGAGAAATAGAAAAGAGGATAAAGACCATAGTACCTCTTTTTGACACATGTAGCACTCCAGTCTGCCGTCGTTTAGATTTATCTTCAGAGAAAATCATTCCTTTACAAATTGTTTTATGGTTACAAGCAACTTATAAATTAGCACTACATATTTTTCTGAAAAACCAATTTGTGTTATGAGTGGTGAACTAAATCATAAGGAAAATACATCCTGAATTAATTTTCCTTTTGTATCTATATGAATTAGTAAGGAATTCCACCAAATTTAAATATTACGCTCCTAGACGATGAGTGAGCATAAAATAATTCAAATGTACATATCTTACCTCAAGAGAAATTAAAATATTTTATTCCATATCAGAAGAAGTAATTATAAATGTCTATACTTTTTCGATGTATTTGCCAATAATTAGTATTTATTAACGTGTTTATACAGTCGACACCAGATTCGTTTGTTTTTAAACACACAAGTGTCTCTAGAAGAAAACGACATCTTCCAACTAAGTAAACAGGATCCCGCGTCAGAGTTCCCTCAAATACTTCGTCGCAACCAAAACACCCAAGCACAGAAGATGCATTTTTTAAAAAATATTTTTAACAGTACTCTACCCCAGGTCTTGTACCTCTATGGCAACTCTAAGATGGATTTTCTTTGTGCCGTCATTTGAACTCATTTATAAAAAACATTTCGCACGGCGGGTCCAGATAGTTTTTTTTTAGGCCATGATAAATTTATTGTCGTTAAAAACCACAGGATATTTTTAAAAAAGGAAATGATTTAATTATCGGGTGCGTTCAGCTATGTATGAGCGGAAGTAGGACTGTTATAACACCCGAGCGATATTTCTATTTATACTTTTGCCTGTTCAGTCTGGCTCATATAACTGTTTTGTTGACGTTATCTTTGTGTGAAAAACAAAGGAAACGCCTAAATCGCAATGGAACGTTTCATTGATGATTATAAAACAAGCAAAGCAATCGATTAAGCCAATTGGTAGCCTTTGGTGTTTTTTCAACCTTCTTAACTCGTTGTACTTCCTCAGTGCGATACATAAACTCAACATACCTAATCGTTCCTCTTGCTTAAACACTCCACTTTTCGTAACTGTTTCGTTGCGGACGATCCGGAGCAAACCTTATACTCATATCACAAAGCAAGTTTTCTTGGTCCCAGTAATCAGCAGCCAGATGGTGCATTTCTCAGAATGTCCTTTACTTGGTATAAATCGAATAAATAATAACCATATTTGGAACTTCTAAATTTCTCATTTGCTAAATAAGAGCATTTATGACTTACGGAGGAACATATGTACCGAACCCTATGTGATGAAATTCGACAAATATATACCTCATTAGCTAATAAAGGAGTGGTACCACTGTACCTATGTGGATCATCAAATGACATCTTTATTAAGGACAATAAAATCTAATTTATTTCTTAAATCATATGCACATGTTCATATTACACGAAGTAGCACACATCAATGATAAAAAAATTTCTCCTATAAGATAGCATGTATTTATTTTTTAAAATTAAAAATTATCAATATAATTTTATTGTTAAACATTATAGAAGTCTCAACACTTTACCATATACATATATATATATATATTAATTTTTTGGTGCTATGTGAAGATCATTATCAGATAACAAAACTTCACCCTTAATTCGTATAACATTTTTTTAGCTTTGATAGTTATTACAAAAAATAAAAACATTTAGACAAATAGCTAGAATTTATATTTGATATACATTCATAACCTTTTTTTTTTTTCATTTTCTTTTTCCGAGTATGTATTCCCAAATAAAAAAATCTACATCAGTGTTTAGTCTTAAAACTAAAATGATCTAAGAAATTTACAAATCAAAAGGAGAAAAAAATCATGAACAATGTTCAAGTCTCGATATTTTTTGTCGGGTACAAAGAATATGTACCATATAAATGGCGGAATAGAGGAGTGAACAGTCAAAAATAAATAGAACAATAAGTTTTAGTTTGATTTTTTTCTTTTTTTTTTTTACAAAGGATTTACAAAGATATAATTTCAAAAACTAGAATATATTTTAACAACGTACATTATTCAAATTAAAATTTCTTTGGAAGTGTGTGAAGAAAAATAATATTGTGATAAAGAAAGAAATCCATTCAAAAAAAAAAAGTTTGTGAGGCGTAAAGAAGGAACTATTATTATATAAAAAATATATAGAAACAATGTATATCATTATGATGGATGTAGTTGTTCAGTTGCGCCTGTAAGGATGGTAGGGCTGCGGAGTGGAGTTGTATGGAGCTGGCCTCTGAGGTCCTCCAGCGTAGCTGCCGTCACCACCTGCGTGCGGAGGAGACATTGTCAGATAGGGCAGGACCGAACCCGTCACCATGCAAGGCGGGTGCTCCGTCATGCGGCAATCCACCTTCACCACCTCTGCTCGGTGGCAAGCAACGGGTCATGGAACAGGATCATGGAAGGGGAGCACAGGGTTATTCAAAGGTGTACACAAAGGAATAAGCCAATCACGTTTTGATTTGGACACAGTGCCAGTTTTTACAAAAAATAAATTCAAAAGACGCCCTGGCGCTAGTATACTTGGGGGGGGGGGAAACCATAAAGAGCCAAATCTCTTTTTCCAAATCGAAGTTTCTTTAGGTGTCTGATGTGTAATCACTACATCTCAACTATGGAGTACATTGTATTGTCTGTTATCCTAAGGAACAACTTACTTAAGGTTCCCTTTAAACACTTCCTTCAAAAAGTAGTTCCTTTTAAAACTCTCCTTTAAGTTTTCTCTTGGTAATAGGGCATTAATTAGTTTCTAATTCCTATTCCAAAAAGGATTAAGGTTCCTAAGGAACACCTTACTAAAGGTTTCATTTGAAAGTTCCCCTGAACAAATTGTTTATTTTATACTTTCCTTTTAAAGCAATAGTTCCTAATTCATATAAAGAAAAGGAACGTAATGGGGTGTTTATTTTTTACCGTAGATTTGATATGAGAAGACCGGGAGTGTGTTCAGTTATGATATACACATAAGTAAAACTTACTTATTTGTGCCGACATTTCAGATCATCATGAGTCCACCAACTTCTTATTCAGTGAAATAATGATGAAAATTTAATATTACTGAAGAGTAAAATAATCATGCCCAGGTAAATATTGAAAATTTTTTAAACTATATTTTTTATCCCTTGATAATTTACTTATACTGAAAAATATTGCTTCTTGTTACTTAGTCCCTTTGATTCTGTAACATAAGGAGACAGGTTGGTAAATAACTGCTCTGGTCACCTCATAGTATACACAAATTATAAGCAGAAACCCCTTCAATGACCTATGTCCGAGGGATATATAATTTCCTAATTTTCATGTCACTGAAAAATTTCTACAGGAAATTCATCAAAGCAAGAAACTAAGTTAGAAAATGAGGCAAAAAATTGAAGCAACTACTAACATAAAAGTATTCTCAATAAATAATTAAAGGAAGATATTAACTCATTAATTTCCAAAGAAATTAGTCGATATTCTAGTCATAAAACTTAATTTAAAAATAAAAGTTTGCTAGAAAAATTACAATACAGAAAAATACATACAGCATTAGCTTTAAGTCACCTTGGTTGTCAGCAAAAGTAATTTTTGAATTTTAATAAATCTCCCTAAATAAACTGGCACTAGCGTCATGACCAAATCAAAACAATCATTTATTTAACTTTCTGTTTAAATGGAATAAATTAAAGGAGTTGAACATGTGAACAAGGAAATGGTAAAATGAGAGGTTGTTGTTAGTTACATACAACTCTACTACTTTGTGTTAATTAACTATTTTAGTGTTGTTTCATCACATCATGCATTTCATGCAGTTGTTAAGAAATACAAATACAACATATATACAATTATTGGGTTAAAATCACAATAAGCTAAACTACACCCTCCCTTTTTAAATCTAAAGTAACAAAAAAAACTAGATTCAATTCAAAACAATGCTGTTATCATTGAAAGAAATAATACAGATTCATAAAATTAAAGAAAACGATGGCCCAACTAAAACGAGAAACACTTTTTACTATCTCCAGCTAAGTTAAAAAATAATTTTCATAAAATTATAAATTTTGACAAAAAAAAAAGGAATATGACTGATAAATAAATTAAATATGTCCCCCTAAACATTATAACTGTCTAGCACTGCAAAACATTTACTGCTTATAAAATCGGGTTGGTAATAAAAGTGAAGCCTTTTCTTTTTGTCACTTGATAACTTAAGCCTCTAAACCGAGGATGTAAGTTCATTTCATAAAAAAAAAAAAATTTCAACCATCAAACAAATAATTGGTTTCAAGGAAAATTTATTTATGAGATAAAAATACATTAAATAAGTAGTGATTAAAACAAAAAAAGAGAGAAATTCGATATTGTCTCAAGCAGAGCAAACTAGGTCCAAATTATAACTTCACCCACTAAATATTTCTGGATTAAAGCAATACTTCCATGATTTTAAATTATAATCAGAAATTTAAAAAAATATTTACAAACACTAAATAAGAAATAAAAAATCTTAAAAAAATAAAAATATCAAAACTGAAAAAAAAGTTAACAGAAAAAAATTCTTAAAGCAGTATCAGATAAAAAATTCAAATACTAGTGATATTATCAACTATTTGTTAAGTTGCTGTATTAACGTAATTAGTGTTGTGCAATGCAGATCAGTTATAATGAATACAAAACCAATTTTTATCTTCACTCCACTCATCAATCATGTAAAAATTAATATCTCCTTTTATTAAAAAAAAAATATAGATGAAAAATATAATTACCTTAATGAAGAAAAATTAAATTTGTATTGTTTGGGCAATCCTACATATCAAAATAAATAATTCTCATGAGCTATCAAAATTGAAAATTTGTTTTTAAATGTTAATTAATTATTATCCACTATTCTAAAATTAATTATTTAATGACTTCAAATCATTTTTATTTAATTTTGACAATTTAAAGACACTAAAAATTTTGTTTTCTACACTCTTAATTGAGGACAATGTATGCACATATGGCCAACAAGTTTTGTTAAAATTGCATTATTTTATTTTCCCAACAGGTACACATTTTAAAATTTCCCCAGAAAATGAAAAGAAAAGAATAAAAGTTGAGGTATCAAAAATAAACAATTGTTGGTATTAGAGGTAGGTTCAACTATAAATTTATATTCAACTGTAAGAAATGAATAATACAATCAGAACATTTCGATCACTAAGAGCCTTGACTCACTCACGAAACTATCTGCCAACAATTAACAGTTGATGTTTTTCCAATTCATGCATCATCGGAATAGAAAAACAAATGTATGGAGACAAAATGTACATCTCACATCAACCAGAGTTAGCTTATTATTCCACATCTAGAGAAATACAAATGTATGATATTTGATTTTTTTGTACCGATGACGCCTAAACTGGCAAAATGCTAACTGGTGAGTTGTTTACCGGTAGCTTACAAACTTAAAGCCTTCTGATTTAACAGGTAAGCAACAATTATTTTATATCTCTTACAGAGTTTTGCTCTTTTATATCAATAATACCAGTAAAGGTAGAGGAAATATATATATATAAAATATTACTTTTTGTATAAAGAATGTGTAGGATTACCCACCCAATAACTAAAAAGGTGACCATCTCGTCGACTTATAGTTATTGCCTACCTTATTTTCAGCCAGCTTCATTTTTCTTCATTTTAATCATGTACATATTTATTTTTAAAAAATGATTTATTTAAGTGGAAATTATATGAAAAGTGGATTCGTACTGAAGAGCATAATTATATAAGTAAAAAGTAAAGGTTTCTTATTAAAATTTGAGTGATTCAAAATCTGTTTAAAATTTGTATCAATTATTTATTTAATTTTTCTGATTTAATAAAACATTTTTTTTTTAATTTTGTTATTGTTCCCTCCCCATTAATGATAAACATACATTGTTTACACTATTAATAAAAAGTATAAAAGGAATGGAATTAAGGATCATAGCAACACTGCAAGTACTTGCTGATGATTTCAACAAACCTGCCACTTGTTATTAAATTAATAGTTTTTTTTTTTTTTGGACAAAAAGACAAACAAAAATTTAAAAACAAACAAATAAATAAATAAAACATAAAAATCATGATTACTTCAACTTGTCCAGAAAGGAAATTAGAACCAGTCAAATCAACAAGGTACGAACGAGTACTCGCAATGTTGCAAGAGTTGGGCAAGGTTTAAACAATAGACACACTTAAGACTTGCGTGTTCTCTCATCGCTATTTATATTGCGCTCAGCATCATTAACACAATAATACATCGTCTAATAGGAATTTTCTTACGTTTTAAAAGCATCACGGACTTGAACAATGCCAAGTAAATATTTATAGAAAAAATACAAAATAAAACTCTCAGAATAAAAACAGGCAAAACAAACATTAAATAACCATAATCAATCAATAATAAAAATAGCAGTTTAAAATTACATAATAACTCCTCCAATAATTGTTATCTTACATTGTACTCTTGTCCAGTCAGATATAGTCTAAACCTAAATATTTATATTAAGCCTGGATAAACCTATTTAAAATTTAATTATGATTACTTGTATAAATTATTATGATTACTTATTTTAACCATTAAAATTTAAAAGTGTAATCCTATGATAAAAATTTGTACAATTACTGTCAGAACAATTAACAAAGTTCGTACTAATTAATATTCTATCTTTATATTTTACTTATTGCTCCTTATATAAAAACAATGGCCTCTTAAACTTAATGACTGTTCACTTATTATCATTATTATTAAAAATACAGAGGGAAGGAAGGATACTAAGGGGAAGGGGAACGGGTTTTAACATTCAGGGACAAGTTAAAGTAACCACAATTTCATTAAATATACTTAATTACCATTTGTTTTACCTTAAGAAATTTCCTATTACCTGTATGTACAATCAGTCGATGGATCTTTAAAACTAAGCGATTTAAAAGACACTTTTGCTTGTCCTTTTTTTTTTTTTCTTTTTTTAATATGTAATATTAGTACATTTATAATAATAATAAGGACATTTACTTTTTACTATATATGTTAATTTAAATAGACAAATAATTACGCCCTAATCTCACTTAAAAAAGACCTATAGGTCTGAGATAACACATGGCTGGCTTGTGTCAATCATGAAGAGGGCCATTCCTTAAATTCATAAGGCTTGTTGTACCCACCTCCGGTCGCTTGGGCGCCACCATCAGGACCAGCGTAGCTCCTTCCGCCACCGCCGTAACTTGTAGAATCCTAAACACACAACCGACAAATTTTCTCCTCAATGCCATCAATTTAAGTAAATATTCATTAATAATAGTGAATACCACAAAACAACTTTAGAAGAAATAAACTCAATTATTGTTATTAACTCAATTGAATAGTAGAAATGTCATAAATATTACTATCTAAAGGACAAATAGCAAATAACTTTTTTGGCAGTAGTATCAAAGTTCTAAAATAAAAATAAAGAAAACAATTATCATTTTAAACTTGGGATTACTTTCCAATTTATTTAGGACCAGATGTGAATGTTGTACTGTTAAGTTTCTGAAAACCCATTAGACAATTAGACATTGCTCTCAAATAATGAATTAAGGTGTGATAGATCAAATAATCATAAAATCAATAATTTAACAAAAGGTTTATACAGAACCAATGGACAAATTGAAAATATGATAATCCTGGTGTAGTTATAGAGATAAGTAATGGTGGCAGTCAGAAAAGAACTTTAAATAAAGAACCAGCCAAGAAAAAAATAAATAAAGAACCAGCCATATCGATCCCTATTGCAGGTCTTCATCGGTGCTTAAAAGAAAATAGGAACAAAAATAAAGTTACCATAGTTTAGCAAAACATTGCAAACAATGATAAAATTATTAAGAATAAAATTATAAAAATGGTTTGAAAATGAAGAAAATAAGTTGAAAATAATAATAAAAACAGCTATACGTTTTGATTTTATTTAACCATTACTTTATTTGTTATCAATATTTTATTCTATTCATGGTAACTTGTTTTTTTTTTTTATTTTCATACATGTATTTTTTTTTTTTGCTATCTTATAATACCACCATATTTCATATTTTGAATATTGCAAATATTTAGCCATGAAGAAGTCATGCAGCTACCTGGGTCAAAACGTTGGATCCTAATAAATACTTTTACTATTTAAGTACTTTTCAGATCACCATCAAGACAGACAATCTTATCCTTTAATTAATCTTATTCAGTCAACTAATAAAAGGCTTCCAATTTCCTATCAACAAATTATATGTTACGGCCATAGAAAGTTCTAATAAACTGAAATGGATAAAACAACAGTATATTTTTTATTAAATAAATATAATCCTGTCCTATTTATTAAGTCAGATTTAAGATCCTGTAAAATATATATGATATAAAATTTATAACACCGAGGTCTATAAAATTGAATGTTTTCTTACTCAATTATATTAAACAATATCAAAAGTACTCGTTTTAAATCATTAAATTTAACTTATCTTTTCTTTCTTAATTAACTTAAAAAAAATAAAATAATCTTACTCATTATGTCTATTTATTATCGGATACATGTGAAGTAAAAAGAAATCCAATGAAATAAATAAACACTATATAAATTGATGTTTGAGTGAATTTTAAATAACGTCAACAGCTATTTAGTCCACTCACAAGGATCAAAAATTTTTTAACTTTACAAAAATTAGGGTATTTTTTTTTTTTAATAAGTCTTTTAAGTTGGTGTAATGTAGAATAATTCTATTTTTGTAAATTCTCCTGCAGCCATCATTCATAATGCATTTTCTCATACATGATAATAAATATAATTAACAGAAGCACAAAAAAGTATTACATACTATGAGGGGACACACCCCTCCCTACTGTCGGATCAACCCCCACTTAATAAATTAAACGACTATTCATTTAATTGTACTACTCATTGCTAAAATTGTATAAGTGTAATTTACACATTTCTGTAGCTCAGATTACACGGTCATCACTAAAAATTTGAAGTATAATAGAGAGGTTTAAAATATGAACTGAATTAGAACCATTTTTTTTTTTATATATGTATATATAGTTGACCGTAAAGATTTAAATATAAGATGATCAGGGTTGTGGTAAAAACTAGTTTAAAACTATTTGTTCTTTTTTTGACCGCAACCCTGACCATCTTTTATATTCATTTTTTTTTTTAAAGTCTATACCATCTAGTAATACTAATTTTGCCTTAAACTTGATGACCTTGCTACTTTTACTTTTAATAGAAATGTTACAAAGTCAAACTATGTTAACACCAACCAAAAATTTGAATTTTATCATATTTCTTTTAAGGAAAATCTAAAAATTAAAAGAGCTCTGTCTCAGGAAATATTAAAGTTGCCGGAGGTTTTTAATTATTCATAAAAATTAGATTACTTAAATAACTACAGGAAAATAATATGCATACTTTAATTATAAATTTCAAGTTTTCATTAGACAGTTCAAAAAGGTTTGTTGGTACTTGGTATTATTTTTATTTTCTGAAGAAAAACCTCTTTCAATTTGTAAACTGATATATGAATGTTAAACTAACTGTGTAAATAGTAAATTATATTTAAATAACTTGTATTTAATTTTACTTAATTTATTTGAAATTCCATGTAAATTAAAAAAAAAAAAAGCTGTTGATTGTAGATTATTTTAATTTTAATAGAACAATGAACTGGATAGTAGAGTAAACTGCCCGAAATGCTCAAATGTTAAAATTAATTTAAGAATTAATAAAAGAGCAAATTCTTTCAGAAAAAGAAATAAATAATACTATACACCCATTTTCTGTCAGGCCAATATATTGGAGATAATAATTGGTAAAAATAAGGAAAGTCTAAAAAAAATCAGAGGTTTTTCAAGAGGCAGGTGTGCTGTGGTGGTAGGATGAATTAGAAAACCTGAATTTTTAACATATCAACCCAGAAAACATTGAAAAAAAATTGAAGACAACCTAAGTTTTGTAAACATTTATGACAATTTGAGTGCACTAATTACAAAACCATCAAATGATAATTATTGCAAGTAAAGTCAGAAATTATGTTAAAAAAAAAGGATCAATTTTTAAGCGATTTATACTGTAACAATGCCACATAATTTATGGTTGTTACTGTTTAATTAAATTAAATATCTAAGGCTATTATTCATAAAGTAACCAAAAATTATTAATATTAAAAATTATAATACGGTTGATGTTACAGGGACCTGGGATCAGATCATTAGATAAGTATTTATTCTTTTAAATTTTTAATGAAACTTCTTTACAGACGTTGTACAACTCATGAAAATTATACGAAAGTATATTGATTTTGTGGTATGGGGGGTGAGGGGAGGAAGGGGCAACATTAGTCAATTCTAGCAGGAAACTTTTTCTATTGAAATATTAAATAGAAGAGTAGAAGATTAGAGGAACTCAATAGTTCCGGTAATGCCGATCTGATTATATTACATATTACAATATAAAAGTTTTAGCATTGACTTAAGAAATTGGATGTTCTATTCTTCTTATTATTATTCTGTAACTAATATTTTCTGCCTTAATAAGAGGAAACGCTTCATAATTATTAATAAAATATGTATTAAATCCTCTCCCAAGACTCCCACAATCTTGTTTTTACATTGGTATCAGTTACGGTCTAGTCTTTCTACCAAGATTATTAAAATTACCTAATGCTTATCAACCAAGGCCAAATTCCTAATCTGATAAAAATAATAATTAAAATAATGAAAAATGTTTATTTAATTTTTAATAAAATACAATATGAGATTTTAAAAATAAATAATACATTTAAAAATTCAAATTACTGAGTGATTATGAAACTGAATTTATGTCTTTTAACTGGCTGTAAATAGAAAAAGTAATAAATGAGAACATGGTCGGAGGTGGTGTCAATAATGATAAGTAAAACTTACTTATCCTAATTTTTTTTTATCCAAGGTCAACAATAAAAAGTAACAAACATGCAAATTAATAAACATATTTTATACATCTCAAGGACGCAAGCCCAGACCGTACCATTACAAGACATTCTGCCTGCTATAAACTCTATTTTTATTATTAGTTCTATAAGTAGTAGTTGTTTCTGTTAGTTAACTTTTCTCTATCTTTCATTCTTTAATTACATAACTATTATTATTTTTAATAATTCATCTTTATAATACGGTTTATAATTATTCAGTAATTATGAAATAGTAAATAGAGGAAGTATATGTGTGTGTGTGTGGGATCCCCGGGAAGTTAATAAGACTGACAAAGGGTATACAAATTATCCTAGAGTCCTAATACAAGGGAAAGAAGCCTTTGAAGTCAGAACAGGATTGAGACAATAAGATGGACTCTCATCATTGCCGTTTAACTTAGCCCTAGAAAAAGTGATTGGAGGATCAAGCAAAAGTAGTGGGGTGCACGTCAGAATTAAGTTTAAGATCCTGGTGTACGAAGACGACATTTGGGTTTTAGTATGTCAAAGATGGCATGGAAAGACTCTAATAAGAGAAGCAGAGGAAATCGACTTGCAGGTAAATATGAAGATAAAACAAAGTATATGATTGTAAACTGAAAAATCCACCATGATGACATAGTCTGCGTGGATGGCAAATCATTTCCGAAAGTAGAAAGTTTGAAATACCTCCACAATAACACCAATAAATGAGCAATGGACATGTGGCTCGAAGCAATCCATCAGGACACCTCTATACAACAATGAATACCAGGCAGAGTGAGACAACGTAAGGGCCAAAAAACCAGATGGATAGACTATTAACAAAGATATGGAAGATCTGCATGCAGGAAACAGAAGAGCATCAGCCCAAGATAGGCAGGCATGGAGAGGGTTGGTTTGGGCGGCCAAATATTTACAAGATCTATAGAATCAACCGAAAAAAAAAAAGAAAAAAAATTACATTAAACCTTTGTAATATAGTTGTACATTGGTACATTGTTTGTATGTTTTTATTGCTTTTAATAATATGTATGGCGTTAGATAAGAGTCGATTATTTCTCATAACTTATCTTTTCCAGTTACAACAAACTTTGGTCAACACACTTGCAATCCTCCTCCTCCCATTCTTTCAAACCAACTATCATTCACATAAAAGTTAATACATTTAATTCAATCCTAGCAAAAACCATTTCTTAAAATTTATTTTCAAGTTGTGAGTACATTAAGAGGTCTGGAAGGCAAATTTTTATCTTGTTCTTCAAAATGGATGTTATTGCTGACTAAGTAAGTCGTAATGTTCAAACACATCAGTTTGTCACCAATGGCCACGCCATTAGTGATTTATTCTTTCTTTTTTTAATGGAAAGACTCTATACAAGAGAAAAAGAAATGTCTAAAATAGAAATAAAAAATGGAGCTTTGCTCACAGGACTTTTAATTTCCATTGTCCATCTCTGGTTACCAAAGTGCTATGATATTAGTAAGTACCACACATTTCAGACATTCCCCATTATATGAAATGTATACATTCTCTTTATCCCACACTTGCATTATCTTGTCTTAGCAATATTCAGTTCTATTTCAAACCCTCCCTGAATATCTTTTCTATGTATTGTCCAGCAATGAATTTACATATAACCAGACATCATCGCTAGAACTTATTTATAGAAGACTTCTCATATTTTAAGAATATAACAAAAATTAATTTCATATTTTATAATAATGAAGATTTGAATACAAATATTTTTTATGTGAGTGAAGTGGTTATTAATACAAAACAAAAAATTACTTACAGGACTATTTAATCCCCTTAATAAGAACTGGTCACAATTAGACAGTTTTGTGAAAATTTGTGAGACAAAAGATAAATTATTTAAAAAAATTAACATACAAAATTTCACTGTTCCCTCATTATAACTGATCTCAAAATTCTAAATACATAAGACATTTGCCATTTTGGCATTAAAATATCATCAAAACCATTTTCTAGCCTTTTAATTTATATACTCTTTTGATTCATGACCATAATTCAAAAAATAATTATTTGATAGATCCCTTTATCCTTAACCATTAATTTATAATTACCATAAATTCATTAATTTACAATTATTAACTAATATATAGAAGTTGGTCGGAGGGTGTGGTCAGTGGTCTTCAACTCTGAACTTATATTAGCCTGTGGAGCATGCACAACATCATATTATAAATTTGCAAAGTTTTTTTTTTTTAAATTATTTATTTAATGCAATTTACAACTGTACAAAATAATACAATAGGTAAATATGTTGTATGTTTCATATACACTTGAAAATCTTGGGAAGGAACCACCCATTGGTGGTACTTCAAACATTAATTTAAATTAGAAGGTCCCGTGGCCATCTTCTTTTCAGACGCCTCGGAGGATTTTAAAGTTAATTTAATATTATAGCCCGACTATGAGCTATGGAGGGACAATAAGAATTACTGAGATTAGGACTCAGATAAATTTTGAACAGAAACTGCAACAGAATATCTAAATGCCAAATTAAATAAAATATATAATGGCATATTAAAAATTTCTAAATATTATCCTTGAGACATTTTGAAATTTGTAACAGTTGGTTAAACATAATTATACCCATTTCCCACTAAAGAATAAAGCAAGGTCGTGCAGAACATGCAAAAAATAGCATTAGACTTTAATATATGGTCATGTTAAATGATATATAAAATTTGTATGTACTAAAGGAAATAAATCTATGTTAAAATGTTGATTTTTTTTTTTTTTTTATGTTATTATAACAAGTAATAAATAACTTGCCTAAGTTAAGGTTGATGAAAATTTTAGAGATACCTCATCAGGTAGTAATAAATAATTTTTTATGATAACACTAGTGCCCATGAAAATCATTATTATAGGTAGAATTTATCCAAATATCTTTTTAAAAAATATAAATAGCCAATTTCAAGCTATTAAATGGCCAAGTATTTGTACTAATTAGTTGCACAACTAATGTACCTGTGGGCTTTTTAATAGAACTGTACCTGATAAATATTGATATTTATAAACCGTTATAAATGACCTTTCTGAAATGTTATGTGAACTTTGATACTGCTGAAAGAAAACAACCGTTTTTAAATTAATTTTTTGAAAGCTAACTTAATGAGCTTATGTTTGTATCGTCGCTTAAGCTGTAATACCTTGTAAGTCTGAAAAAATCAATAAGTCTTACAAATATTGCATACATTTTTGTATCACCTCTAGTAGTACTTTATAATGGTGAGTTCATAATTCTTAAAATTAATTCATATTATAAAAAAATCTATTAATGGTTTTGGTTAAGTTTGCCTTAAAAATAAAAATTCTTTTAATAAAATTTATTCTGACAATGGGTACATTCTAGAGAAACAAAAATGGTTACCCTAACAAAAAAAGTTTAAACGTATTGCAATAATTATTTACTCAATTTTTTTTTAGTATTAAGATACAATTTGGAATTATAGCTCATTAAAAAAAAAAAAAAGAGGTTTAGGTGTTTCATATTATAGCTTAAGACAGAAAATATTAATTACAGAATAATAGTGATAACTAGAATAGAACAGCCACTTCTTAAATCAATTCTAGCAGGATTTTTAATATATTAATATATTATATATTAATCAAATCAGCACTAATTGATCAGTATTGACCCCTAACTACTTCGGTTTTACCTCGTACCACGAAATCAATTTACTCCCATATAATTTTTTTTTTCTTCAGTCCTAAAACATTAGCAAAGAATTTTCACTTCAAAAATTAATTTAATATCTAACATAAAAATAAGTATTCTGAGTATATAAAAAACGTAGGTGTTTCAACCGCTTCTAAATATGAAAAAACAAATTTATGTATTTTGACAACTATATACCAACAGCAACAGAATGATTATTTAGATTTAAGTTGGACATTAGAGTGCTACCAATAGGTAGTTGCTCTACACGCCAGTAACACTCCATTTTAACTAAGACCATATTTACTGAATGTATTATGCAATATACAGTTGTAAATTTCAATAAAGTTATTAAATAAAATAAATTTAAAAGGCAAAAACACAAAATTAAAATAAAACCAGAATGTTTTTTTTCAACATGAAAGTCACTGAGATTTTTCTCATAATTCTTAGGAACAATTTTATTAAATTAAATAGAACATTCATGTAAGATGATGTTGGTAAAAAGTTTTTTGTTTTAACCAATACCATGGGGTTTAGAGATTTTTAAGGAATTATATATTATATCACAGATTAGATGTTTGATCGATATATATATTTTATCAAAATTAACTTATGCTCAACAAAAATTACAATTCAAATTTTTTACAATAATTTTTTTACTTTTACCGGCATGGGAATTTGAAAGTGTATATATGGATCTTGTATTACAGTCTAAAAATGTTTTTCTTAAAGCAAATGGCCCCTATAGTTTAACAATGAAAATATTTTGCAATTTTTATTAAATAACATTTCATATTGTAAATAAACAATTTATTAAGTTCTTGAATTGTGAGTTTTTTTTTTTACATGTTTTATAATTTCTGTCCATTATATAGCAAAGAATAGTAGTGATGGGAAATTTAAAAGTTACATTAGTCGTAAAGTGGAAGGCGATTTAAATACAACTAATTTGTATCTTGTTGGTTGAAACCCTAATAAAATTGTCTGCTAAAAAAAGTCTTACCATATTTGTCAATAAAGACAACTCAGATTTATTATAACAGATTAAAGTAATAGACATGTTTCCTGGAGTATGAATACGAAAAGGAAAAAAGTAAATAAATGACCAGTTTCAAAAGGACATAGATTCTTTTTAAGATAAATTATGCAAATATTAAAAAGGGAATAACATACCTGTTGGTACCCGGTGTATCCACCGTAACCGGTGTAGTCAGTTGTCTTAGGCGGTGCTGCAGCTCCTGGTGGAGTAGGACCCGAGGGGCCGCCACCCGCACCGCCTCCACCCCGTGAATAAATGTCTCCTGAAACATCAGTTGTTCAAAGGTACATTAGGCAAGAAGCTAAGAGCAGTTTTTGATAATATAAAATTATTTAAAACTATTATAACTATCGCTTAAGAGAACCCACTGTTGCTCTGGAGTATATAAATTTCTTATGATTAAATAAAAATTCCTTACAAGCTGAGCTGGATTTATATGTAGCGGAAAATCTTTAAACATGCAATAAGCCAGTTAGAATGTCCAAACATATTAATGTGCCAACAAAAAATGCTGAACTGAGAAATTAATTGGAGGAGAGATCAAAAATTAATCTTAAAAGATTAATTTGTTTGGTCTATTTAACAATTTTTTTTATTAACTTAATGATCAAGACAAACATTCACCTTTAACTGCACAAATCATCTACTAGTTTTAAGAAAAGATTTTTTTCCAGATTTTTTAGTCGCTCATAAGACAATTGACAAGGGAGCACAAATATTTCAAACCCGACCTTATTGCACACCTATGCCTTTAGGAGAACCTCCATTAAAAATTCCAACATCATAGGCATTGCCATTTTTGAAAATGTCAATGAGCATGATCGATGTGTCCTTTAACACATATATATAAAGATACATCTTTGCTACAAGGCCAACATTAATAAATGGAAATGTGCATTTCATAAAAATGACATGAGCAACAGTAATTTGAAGTTTTTATGTTACATACAATAAAATAAAACTAACTACCTTGTGGACCAGGTGGTCCTTGGCCTGGGCCGCCTTGGGTTGCGGGGCCATTTTGTGGAACGTTCCAGTTCCAACTGTTGCCATAGCCTGCTTGGTTGGAGCCTTTAACAAAACGATAACAATTATCTATCAACTAAAATGTAACAAAAAATTCGCTAATATAAAACAACATGTTAGATCATTAACCAATAAACAAAAAATGTACAACTAGTTAATTCTAATAGAGTATGATATCACTAATAGAAGTCTTACAGAGAAATTCCATAGGCATCAATGAAAAGTCTTTCTATTTTAAGTTAATTTATGTTAATCAACAGCTTGCAAAGTTCAAGATTTTTTTTTACTTGTGGAGAAATAAAACAAAAACTCCTAACTAAAACACGATTATATGATAATTGAACATAGACACTTATTTATTAATAGTTCTTATTTTCTGAGCTTTGTATTATAATATAGTAATAACTTTTTTTTTTTTACTCATACTTCTTTGACCCTTCTTAATAAAACATCAGCTAACCTCAATTAAATGGTGATATTTGATGTGAACCAATTGAGAAACTATTCTTATAGAGGAGTTGACTTTTTAATTTGATTTCTGATTCTAATATGTTATCTAAACCATTATCAGTTATATGAAATTGAACGATGGATAGATTATTTTCTTAGGGTATTATTTGGGAATATAAATAACATTGGGATATCAAGGATAGAAGATGCTTAATATTAAGAATTTAGAATAATGTCATGGAATTTTCCGAACAAAAAAATTTACAATGAAAAAAAAATATTACCATAAGAGCCATATCCGGTTTGTTGAGGCGGAGCTCCGTAGTTAGAGCCCCACTGAGGGGGCATCTGTTGCCCCTGAGGGCCGGGAGGTGCCCCCCAGCCCTGATAGCCCCCTGGCCCAGACGGTGTACCATAGCCTGAAATCAAAGGTATCGCTAAATAAACCAAATTGAAGATATTCATTGAATACCAAGTTTGGTAGTATTAATTATAAATATTTGATTATTAGAAACTGAAACTGAATCAATCAAATAAAATAAATGTAGAATGAAGGAGAGAAAAATTGTTAAACAAATATTCTTTTTTCAAAGCGATACAGCAAATGGATCGTGGTCTCTTACTTTCATTGTTAATTCTACAAAAACATAGCTATTATATTTAGTTTTATAGTGGATTTCATATCACTATTGTTCAAAGATTAGCGGTACTTATGTTATAACTAGATGTATTTTCTTCCTCTCTTTATATCTTGCTTATACATACAAACATTATAAGACTGTAAAAGAAAGTTTATTCAAATTCACTGAGATATTATTGCTAGGTTGTACATGAATGGATGCTTTAGGCAGGCTTTGAATTTTCGGTCAGAACCTGTGAGTCTAAATAATTTGGGCCCTAAAAATATGAAATCTGTTGAGCCGTTTGCTTTTAACAGCTTCATATATTCAGGAATGGACAAATTGTTCCCCAATATTTTGAGCTCAATTGTTCTGAAAATTCTTAGAATATGATTGTTATTTGAGCAATAAAACATAAAGATTGGTCAAACATACGTGTTTAGCTCGAAACATTGTTATAAAAGCACAGTGGACAGATAAAAAAAATCTTTTTCAAGATCTTGAGCTCAACTTTTAAAAATAAATTAATCCTATCTAGTTGAATAATTTGATTCATCAAAAATAAAATCGGCTGAGCCATTCTCGCTCTATCATCGCATAAGCTAGCAAAAGTGAGACTACTGTCTATTCCTAAATTTTTTTTTATTATCAATTTGATGAATAAAGATTTACAAAAGAAATATTAAAAATTATAGTCTTTACAGAGTGAAATGAAATCTGACGTAGTAACTAACATCTTGGGCTTTCCAACGATATATAATACGTCCATATGACTACTCCTAATTCCATGTTTTCAATCTGAAAAAATTCCCATTTTCTTACCTAGTTAATAATCATTATTTAATTTTACATTGATGCCTCAAATGTAATTAAAATCGTTAGCCATTTTTGAAAAAAAAAAATATATATATGTAACTCGATTCGATAGAGTGGCACTTCCGATCACTTGATTTTATCGAAAAAGTTGCTGTCACACCCAACTGCCTAATATGTGAAAGTTCAATTTCATATGAATTTTTATTATTGAACCATGCTGAACACACACACCATTGTGAGAAACTTCATTGTTTGGACTCAGATGACCCGAAAATGTCTATTTTAATCGAAAACTGGAATTCAAAATTTTTCACTGAATGGGAAATGGTAAATTAATAAGAAGACCAATGAAGAAGAAATCATCTCAACAAATATAAACTTCAATTAGAATATCAATAGTAAATTATTTTATGACATTTATAAAAATACTAGATTTTGTAGTCTAATCACAGATTTATATTTATGCTTTATCATTAAAATTTTAAGTTGTTTTTATCATGTCAAAGTTAAAAACATCATTTGCCAAAAAGCCATAATATAAAATTTTATTTTTTTAAAAATAAGTTTTTATGGTAATAATTTTTTTTTTTTTATTAACATAAGTTTTAGTTAACCTCACAAGCATGTGATGTACCTACTACTTATAAAATCCCTCAGAAATTAAATTAAAATTATTAATACAAAGATATCTAAAAGAATGAAGAAGAATAGTGCCGACTTCTTTGAAACAGTAATATGATTTGTTCACAAACAGACAAGATGGCAGGTTCTACAATTAAAAACTGACAAATTACTGTAACAGGTGACGACTTAGTTACAACCACCTGTCATTCAAAGAAATTGTGTCTTTCTTTTCTACTATTGTATGTGTAGGAGAGATTTTCATGAGCATCACCCTACGTTTATCTATTCACCTATTAAACACAAGATCCCAACCTACCGATCTTTATATCCCTACCTATAGAACTGCCTCCTTTGAAAAATACTTTGCTAATCGAGCAACCTGATTTTTGAACTACTTACCCATATCCATCCGTAAAGTAAAGCTTCTTCCTTAACTTCATTCAAACACCAACTATATATCAATCTCCTAGAGACTATCAAACTTCCATGAAGAACTTATGAATAATATAAATGTGTATTTTTGTTTATATTTGATTTTATTTAAATATTGTAATAGATTCATTTAATTATGTTCAAAAGTTAATGTAGCCAGAAAAAAGCTGCTAAAACTATTCCAAATTTTTATTCCTAGGGCACCAAGTGTTCCAGATTATTCTAGATTATTTTTCAATTTTATTTCAAGTCTTGTGCCTGTGTCTATTTATTAGGTCCAACAGAAGTTGAAAACAATGTAAAGAGTAAATGGGATGATGCCAGAGAAAGTAAAACTATCAAATTAAGGGAGATATTCATTTGTGAGTCTGTCCAAATCCAAATGAACAATCCTCCCACCTACTGTTAGCTATTTTCCCCCTTTGCACTCGAGGGCTCCAGAGGGGAGCCATTAAAATTTGTCTTCAAAGTCGAGGGCTCCGCTATGGAGACAATGTTAATTATTTTTCAGTCCATAATACGAGGACAAAAACAAATTGTGACAAATGACGATCATGCATCCTGGATTATTATGCTGGTAATATGAATGAAAAAAAAAAAACTTTGAGTGCAAAGGATTAATATAAACTAATATATCCCTAAAAAATTGTTAGATACATATTGAGAAATGTGTGCCTCCAGATTACCTAAATTCAGGTGATTCATCAACAGATCATATCAATGCCACCATAATAATAGATCATCAGGTTTACCTATTTGTACAAAATTTGAGATGGATGAGACAATTGGAAGTGAGCTAAAATATTATTACAAGCGTACACTGATAGCAGTGCAACTAAATAAAAATGTTTTAAAAACAAATTGACCTAAATAGATAGTAATCCTATCCAACAAAATGAAAAAAAAAAAATAAACTGAACGGTTGTAAAGAAGTAATGTTTCTTGAACAATGGTTATGCAAGGAGGATATTTAATCATGATTATATTTAGCCACCAGATTTTTCTCTAATCAATGGTAATTACTTTATAAAGGTTACGAGGGATTATAAAAGCTTTGGGAAACCCCTAGTTCCCCTTCCTATTTTCTCCAGACTTGAACCCACAAGTTTGACTCATGACTACAGTAATATAAGTAATTATCTGTCACAGACAGATTCGAATCCAGGGTATAAGGTGCTGTGGTACAAACTATAAGTAGTTAGTACCACAAATAATTGTATCCAGCTACACATTTTAACTGCACAAAACATCAACAATTACTTTAAGTAATCAAACCTTTCACAAGTTAATTATCATTTTATACAAATTAATCCTTAATAAAAGTTTATGGTTTAAGCAATGAAATTGTACAAAACAATTTACAAAAGCCTAAACTTTGTTATAAAAAAATATATATATTCAGTACTATTCATGTGTGTTAAAACAATCCACAAAGACTTGTAATTTAAATTAAATTTAACACAATCAAAATTACATGCTGACTGAACATGCATCTAAGGGAAAGATCCAAATGGAAAATTTTAAGAGCAGTATTTGTAACTTTTTTTAACAGATCAACAAAATCTTTTCGAACAGGAAAAAATACAAGAACAGAGGAATGCAAATTATTTTACACAAAACATGCATACTATAATCAACACATTACAAATATAAATAATTTATGTCGTATTAATGAAATATTACATGGATACATAAATATGGTGAAGAGTAAATTCTTGCTACTAAGATATTTGGTATTATAATAAACCAACATCACTAACAGCTTCTGATGTTAATTATGTAAATAATTATGAAAAACAAAATGGAAATATCTTTGACTTTGAGAAGATCACGGGTCCTAACGATTAAAACATTCAATAATTTAAAGTTGAACAGCAGAATTCAATCAAAGACATATCAGATCCATTATTATACGACATACACTGCTAAGAGAGTCCAGATACACTGGTGAAGTTTTCGAGACAACCAAAGGTGCCATAACAATGCATTTTTAAGGCTGTTTTATATTATAGAATGAATATGCACACCTACTTTGTTTACTATTCTGCCAAAAAGATAATATATGGGCAATTTCCAAATTACTGTACGATTCATGACACAGAGGTTTAAAACAAAACTAATACACAAGAATAATTTTTTTTTCTCACAGGTTCTAAAAGATGTTAAGAGGTATAAAATTAAAGTAATTTAAAATCTGGAATATTAACTTTATGTTATTACCGAAATCACAATTTATGCCAAACATTTCCTCACTCTCTCAGTTCCATATATTTCAAAAATGTGAGACCTGACATAACTTTTGTTCTTCTTAATTTGAAATGTGATGGATTCCTTACCCAAATTGACCCAACAACAATATTCAAAGACTCGCAGAACATAAAAAGAAATGTTACAACCTTTCCCTAGATTTTTTTTTCTTTTAAAAATCTCTGGAGGCTACAGAATGGTAATTTCATCAAAATCAGGGTCAATACTTCAGCTACAGCTTCGTTATGACAATGATAACGGTGTTCCAAAAATGTCTGGAACCATTTTATAAAAACCATTCGTTGGATCAAAACAAACCTATACATAAGCATGAGCCTGCATTGTTTACTAAAAATATTTAAAAATTAAAAACTAACAAATAAGTAAAAATTACCAATTTTGGAGAAAGACCAAGTACATTGGATATCATTTATGACAACCTCCTAGGGAACAAATATACTCACTCAATCATTGTAACCAATCACTAAGCACATCATGTACATGTGAAACGGGAATTTTGTCTAAGACAATAAACATATGTAGCAATTCTAAAGATCTACATCATGGTAAAAAATCAGCTTTATCTAGTTCTAGTGATTGTTCCTAAATTTGATTTCTCAGTGCTCCAGAATGTTCATAACAATTGTTGATTATAGACGCTGGTACATCGTCCCAAACCAGGTGGATCATTCTAATAACATTAGAGATACTAATTTTAGTTTCCCGACTTTACATCCACTCCGTGTCATGAAGAAATTTTAAAACAAGCTGTTTTCAAAAATTGTTTTAATCTTCCCTCGTCCTGGTCAATGATAATGGTTTATGATATAATAGTTAACAATTATTTTTTGTTTTCCTGTCACTGCACCCCTGACCATCTTTTCATTATAATATGAACTAATACGGTCAATTATTTATATGTATAATAGAATAACAATAGTTTTAAACTTTAATTTGGCACTGCTCGACATCTTTTATTAAAAAAATGGTTGAATAAAAACTCAGATATGAAACTTTGAAGTTGCGAAAACACATCCTTGTGGCTTTTGAGAAGAAAAATGATTCAAGATAGTCATGCTTTTGCAACTGAGTAAAGCAATTCTTAATACAAGATACGGATTGACAAATATTTATCATTTAATTCATTGCAAGATTAAAAATTAGAAAAAATAATTTCATGACATCTTGTAGACCTTTAGTCATTGATTTATTACATACATTATTTTAGTTTATTTTTTACCGTACAATCAAAAATCTATAAATAGTTCGAAGCTTATTAAGAGGTGTCAAAACAAGTACTTCATTAATAATTTTTATAGCTGTTTATCTTGAACCTTCAAAGCTGATATATATATATTTTTTTAAATCCTTTTAAAGATAATTAAATTATATTTACTGTTTTCTGCCAGTAATCATGAAAAAATCTACATCTATGGCAGATAAAATTAAACAAAAAAACCTAACAAAAAATAATCTACTGCTAGAGTTAAAAAAACCTTAAGGATGGATCGTTTAACCATGTTAATTTTTTCCATTTTGTTGGCGAATGAATTAATACTCAATTAAAATCTTTAAATCCATAAATCTTCCCAAATCAACATCAGACCATATGCTGAATATTTCAGCAACTAAAATAATTAAATGATAATAATAAAAATAAAAATAATTTAATTAAACAAATTATTAGTCTAGGTTTTACTAACATAGGCAACATCAGAACTGAATAAAACCTACAACAAACAGACCTAATAGTGAACAAAAAAAATCTTTCACAATAGTAAAAAAAAATAAAATAGAAAGAGTTGTTCATTCCAAAACACGTTAAGTGTTTTAATGTTAATTGATATTAAACAAATTACATAAACTATGATATAAGGCATTATACTCTATAAAATTGTTTGATCTAACACAGATATCAGATCCATCATATAAAAACATCATTATGACAACATTATGCAAAATAATTGTACCATCAACTGCACTTACTAATGTTTAAATATAGTTTAATTGAAAATCTGATTTAAATATTTTAAGACCCTGGTAATTAACCATTGCTATGAAATGATAATAACTTAATGCACTACAGTGGAACCTTGATATGACAAATTTTATCAAAAATCCCTCCTATTTCGCTATACCGAGGCTCAACTGGAAAAAATTGCATCAAATTAATCCCGTTATTTGTAATGTACAATCCATCTGAAAACACGGGATTTAAATGACTTATTCATAAAACAACATTTCAACACTGACACATTCTCACACACAACATGCGGAATCTCTCTAATGAAGTCCTTAATTCCTTGAAAAATAAACATTTGAATTTTTATTAACTATTTGATTTACTTTTATAAATTAATTTGTATTTAAAATGAATCCAGAAGGATTATAAGTTGGATAATGGCGAAAGAGTGAGTTAAAATGACGAAATCAAAGATGATCAATCCATGAACGAAATGAATAAAAATTAAGTAAAAATACGACATACATGTATCTTTTAATTTAATAATTTCACAAATTTTTTTTTTATTATAAAGTTGGTAAACTAATTAAATATAAAGGGGAGAGTAGCAATAAAACAAAAGCAATTCATCAATTATTGATCAAATTTCTTAGCTTCTATTGATAAATAGATTCTCATGTCTCAATGTCAAGGGTTATTTTTAATTTCGTACAATATTGTCAGGTATTAAATACATGAAATTTATTTAAGATGAGAGTAAATTTGTAGAATTTAAAGGCAAAAATATTTTACCAATTTTAATTTATAAACAAAATGTTTTACGTTTCTACTTTTATGCCATCCCAGGAACGAAAGTTCATTGACACATTGTAGTATAGTCATAAACTCGACCACTTAAGTAGAGCAGGTTATAAAAAGGTATTACTATGGGTGTGATCATATTATATTATATGATTAGACTAGTAAAGGGTATTCTATGGTTCTCTAAATCAAAATCCCCTAACCAAATATTTTATCCTAGCAATATTACTTACTGAGCACAATTTTATACAGTAGAATTTAATATGTCTAATTAAAATTATTTAGGTTAAAAATTGAATTATAATTATTCTAGAATTTTAGTTTGTCAATGTTTGCATAATGTATGTTTATATCATTTACAAAATTTGTTGGTAGGGGATTTTGATTTAGTGGGTAGGGGAATAACTGTTATAAGAACTTATGATCATAGCAATCTTGAAGGAAGCCCTTTTGTAAACCGCTCTACTTTGGAAGAGAGATAATGAGAGTCTATTATACAAGAATGTGCAAATGAACTGTTGGTTCCTGAGGAAAGCCGAAACGTTGAACATTTTTATTATAAATTAAAACAGGATAAATAGTTTGGCTTTAAATTTACTTATTAGGTATTGTTTTTAACAAACCAAAAAATTATGATTTGAGTTCTGCTGATAAAAATCATTTTGCAGATCTATTCATTATGTATATGAAACTAGCTGATGTGATTTTTGTAAAACTATCAAGCCTAAATATTACTGTTATAGTCATAACACTCATTAGTCACTTTTATGGCCCCATGCAAATCACTAGCTCGAGAAAGGGAATGCGAGAACAGAATACAATAGAAATTATTTGATAAAAATTATGCAAAAACATTGACAGGGTTTCATTCAATTTCTGAATTAAAAAACTTATTGTTCATGAAAAGCATTTTGAATGTATCTCACAATATTTCAAAGCAAATTTTAAATAATTTAAAACTTTTTTTTACCGCACTGCCTACATAAGTAATTTCATCTTACATGTTCTTTTATAATCTCAATTATTATCAAGTTTATTCCTACTTTTTTTTCTCAAGTATTTATGATACATTTATTACTTCATTTTTTCACTATGAGATGCTTTTAAATAAATTCAGTATGTGCATGTACATACGCACAACCTTTTTGTAAATCTGTAAATATGAGCAAGGGGTACACACATCTCCAACCGAGAAAAGAAGGAAAAAAAACCTTTCATATCAATTATATTAAGTAGAAATAATAAATTGAATGCAGAAATGTAAATCTTACAGCTACAACTATAAACAGATCAATATTTCTCTTCATTAAATGACAAAGGAATATACAGCAAAATCTACTATCTGAACCACACTAAAAAAAAAAAAAATCACTACCTCATTATTATTTTTAATGAAAACTTTACATCGACAGGATCATGTGCAAGTTGGAACATCCTCTAGACAAGCATAAAATAAACTAATACATAAAGTATCATCATGCATGCAAATATAAAATAAATTAAAGCATCAACTAATTAAAAATGCAAATAAAATGAAAATGCAAAAAATAGAACGAGAAAGCCTGACCTACCATTCATAGGAGGTTGATTCGAAGGGCCCCATTGCCCTGAAATAACAAGATACAAAAAAAAATAAAACCCCATTCTCTAAGTAGTCAGAAATAATAATGGTCAATGAATAGAATATCTGAAAAATTAGTAGTCATCAAGACAAACATTATAATTATAAATGTGTTCATTAATGATTCCACAAACCAACGATAAACAAACGTCGATGTATTTATCCAACACTCAGGATTTACAATGAACTAACTGAGCTAAATGAAATGTAAAGAAAAAATACATAAATTAATGTAAATCTGAACTAAAAAAAAAAAAAAATGTCCTATGACAAAACAGACCAGTGGCTCCATTTTTTGGAGTTAATACTGAAAAACTACAATCTGTTGATAAATTAATTCAAATTCAAGGAGTTAAGGAACTTAAAAAAGCAAGTTAATATAAACAGAATAGGTTATACGAAAGATGAGAAGATATAAATTGGCATAATAACATTCTTTTGACCTCAATTAATTGCAACCATGTTTATCAAATAACGACTTCTTGAATAATATGTAGAGAACTTACCTGGGTAACCGCTCTGGGGCGTCGATCCCCATCCTTGATAGCCCTGCATCATGTTGCTAGGGCCCATAGGCCCCATGCCCCCCATAGGACCACCCATTCCACCGCTCGGATTCCCCATACCCATCCCCTAAAATGATCAAACAGAAGAAAATATGATAACAATAGCATTTATTTTATCTAAAAGATGTAAATTATATAATACTGATATGAGGATAATTTTATTGGATTTAAAATTTAGTTTAAAAAAATTAATAGAATATTGATATAATATAATACAGTAGAATCCTGTTAATTTGTATTGTTAGAGGTCTGAGGGTTGACAGGATAGGAATTCAAAACCTTTCTATAGAACTCCTGATATTTCCGGGTAATAGAAACAGGACAAAAGATTATAAATAATTTAACTAATTAATTTAAATATTGAGTTTAGGGACAAAAAAACCATCCATGTTGGGGTGTGAGACCTAGAGTGCTCGGTCCGGAACATGGGTTTTGACTCCCACCTAGGGTAGTTAATATTTATTTCTCAATGATCCCGAGATATGAATCTTGACACTACAACATTGCTTAGAAAGCAGTGGCAACTTCAAAGTGGCTACCTGGGGTTGGCAAAAAGAACCACAAGACCTACTTCCTGGAGTAGTTTCCCCTACCATTTATAAGTACCAAATATTGAATTTGATGACTTCAAGGTTCAACCTCATTAATCCACAAGTTAGAAAATAATTTATTCTTGGGCTGTCCATTTTACCACACTTTGTTTGCAGTTTTCACTGCTGAGAATAATTTTATTGTTAAGTTCTATGTTGTGAAGGAGTTACTTCACTAATCACTTTTAGTAAATTGTTTTTAAAAAAATAACTGTACCCCAACAATCCAAAACGGTCAGGGGTTCACTACTTTAAAATGAAGTATTGTTACTTAGAGGTTGTGTTGGCAGGTAAAAAACCAATATTATTTACATGGATGTTAATTAAGTACTTTCATGGACTGTAGAATTATCAATAAAAATAAAAATTTTCTATATTCATGTGTTAACCATTATATTATACAATTTAACTAGATTCTTTTTAGATTCACATAAAACATTAACACAACTGATTAGATAAAAATGAATACTAATTATCAATTATAGTTTATATAGATACCAGGATTCTACTGTAGTAGATGGGATTGAAAAAATAAATTCTCAATATTTTTCAAGAATCAGAGGTTTGTTTACAGAGTCGTCAGTAAAAATAAGTAAAGTTATAACATAACACAATGTTTTTGTTCTAATTTTTTTTTCAACATAAGTAATCATAAAATAGTGTTTTAAAAAGTCATAATTTTTATTTATGACAAATTTCATCAATTGAAAAAAAAAAAAAAATGCCCAAATAAAACACTTACTATGCAGAATTGGTGAAGTTTTGAATGAAAATATTTTGTATTATTCAACAGGTTTACTTGGACAAATGTGTGTTCTGACATAGGAAATACATTTACACACATGCTTCAATGATTGAATTTCTATATATAAAAAACAAAATAAAAGAAACTTACACCACCCATTCCCATGTGGCCACCTTGTTGTGGGCCCCATGAGCTTCCACCGGTGTTGTCATTCATTTTATTTGAATCCCTGGGTTCGGCTTTTTTAATTTCCACCTGAAATCACCTTGACAATATATTTCTAATAAAACAATACACCTATATAAACTAATAATAATGAATATATTAACCAAATTTTTTCTTAAGAAAAATAAAACTATCACAGTTCTATCACATAATATAGCCAAATTTAATTATTATTGTCTTTGTTAGTTTTACTTTTATAATAAGATATTAATACTAAATCTAAATTAACAAACTATATGACCACCTTATCACCAATTACACTTATATTAAAGAAAAGAAATATAGATAAATGAAAATTTTTAAGAGCTAGCTAGAACATAAGTGTATGTTTTTTAGATAGTTTAATCAATACCAGTCTTTCAACATCACATAAAGTGTAATTATTTTTACAGGAGAAAAATATAAAACAGTCTGCGGTAGAGGTTTGTGTTATAATTGTTTTAAGCTAAAATGAATAACATCTGAAGGTATTTCAAAAAACATTAAATATAATCTAAGTTATTAAAAAAAAACTTTATAAGCAATACACTTCAGCATCTTATAACACAGCACAAATAACTAACAAGCATTCATTATAAAACTAGATTTATCAATTATAAAATATGATTTTGAAAAGTAAGTTAAAAAAAATATTTTGTCACTGTTTTAATTTCATTTACAAGACATGGTAGGAAAAAATCTGTTAATTGCATAATAATAAGTTTGATTAATCAATAGTAATAATAAGAAGTTAGAAACAATAAGTAATTACACATTGATTTTGCAACCATCTTACAACTACAATTAACATAGATAAACTTATAAAATAAGTTACTAATTATTAAAGCTAATTATAAAGTAAAACTGCGGAATCTAAAGTATTCCTTAAATTACAAATTCAAAATACTATAGACTAATAGACTATTTTAAAAATCTTTTAGAAAACTCTACATCGGAAAACAGTTGTATTCAATGTGTAAGTACAATATGGAGTCATAGAGAAGTGGCTGTAGAGAAAGAGTACCTGTTTGCCACTCAAATTGACGAAGTGCTCAGCAACACACCTTTCCACGGACTCTTCATCTTCAAATGACAAAAACCCAAAGCCTATAGACAGAAATAACAGATATCCGATGTGACGATTGTTTTCATTGTCGAGTTCGCCTCACTGCTGCCTACCTCACCGCCAAACACCTTGTCACTGTTCATTTTCTATTAACTTTTAATTGAGAAGCAAATGCAAAACAAAACCAATAATTAACATTCCTCTTTCACTTCTGTTTTTCTCCGTCCTTTTTTCTTTTCACAAGGCATTCAACCAATACAATGTCCAACAGCTGTATATTTTTGTTAATTTTAATTGCACCAAAAATATATAGAAGCCTAAATAATTTTTTCATACTTATACACATAGAACACCACAAATCATCTATATTTAAATTAACTATATAATAGATTGGTATGAAAATAATTATTATTTTTAGTTTAGGTAATCTAATATTACAAACTTATAACAACTACGATTAAAGTTAATTTTAATAAAAAAAAATCTAATAAAAGGAACATAATTTCATAAAGGTCAAATCTTCAAAATGTATCAATTCTGTATTGCTTATTCAAATTTTCAACATTTCAGCAAGCTTAAGCACTCAAAAAAGGAATTTATATACTCAGAAATTCACTTACATCACCTCCCTATATACCCGAAAATTTGAAAAACATATAATTAAATTTCATGACTCGAATTAGTCACTGCTTTTATAGTTATGAAATGGGTTTGAAAAAAAATAATATATATATCCAGCTAACTAGCAGTTAAAATATTTTAGTGATGTATACATAAACCTTTTCAAAGCATCTCAATACATCATATTTATCTCTGAAACTATTGTTTCTTTCTACTACTACTTTTGAATGCTTAACATGCCTCTTGAAAAAATAAACAAGCATTTTGTAAATTAATGCATTTATCAGACAAATAAACGTTCTGCTTATAAAAAGCTAAAAAAGCCAGTATCAGGGAAAATTTATAGAAAAAAAGAACATGTCAGTTGGGTAAAAATAGTAAAATTAGATTTTAAAAAATACAAAAAAAAAAAAATTACATGATCCTAACATAATTAATCACATAAGAGAAGGGGGGAATATTGTAAAGGTCAAATGCCATTCATTAAATATTAAGAAAAATAGCGTTAAAACATTAGTAATTTAACTAGTACTTAATTTTCTAAACTTAATGTGAGAAGGTTTAGACATACATGAGAGAAAACAGAATAATATATATATTTATTGAATATTAAAAAAGGGTTGTCGTAATAAAAAATAAAATAAAAATAATTAGCCAGGACCTAAGGGAAAAGGAGGAAAGATGGCAGCAGTGAGCATTCCAAAAATATTAACTTCAGATTAGGAACCTAGAATATAATATATATAAATAAATAAAAAAAAAGTTAGAATTCAATAAAAGCGTTCCTCAATAATTAAATTTTTTTTTGCATTTCATTGCGGCGAAGTTCAGAGAAAAACCTTAAAGTTTCATTAATAGTGAGATAAAATTTTAAGGCCTAACACAATTAATCAAAATTTATATTTTTATTGAAAGAAAATAAAAATTGAAAAAAAATATATATATATATGTATATATCAAATTACTATGAAGAAATTTTCTGAAATAACAAAAACTTTTTCAGAAATATTAACAAAAGTTATTTATGTTTACCAAGATTCTTCAAATAATTAATTTCATAAAAAAAAAAAATTTCAAATATAAGAACAAATATTTTGGTACTGAACATTTTCATTTTGAAATGATTGAAACCCGTAATAGTAATCATTTAACAATATCAACAATGGGATAAAGTAATAATTGATTTTTAATACCAGCCCGGTTCTAATGAAAATGAACTTGATAAGATATTTATTTGTCCTATCAATCATTTAGGAATGTAATAGAAAAAATGTACCCTTTTTATGTTCACCAACTTACCTACAATTAGAAATTCATATGAAAATAAATACACCTTGCACCCTGGGATCTACATAAATCTCATATTAAAAACGCAGTGAATATACATAGTTAACATGATTGTAGCACAATTACATTAACTTGTTTTTGCCAACCTTTAAAGAGAAAAAGCAGGCCAAATTTATTACCATTAATACTTAACACAGGTGGCGTAAGTAAAAAAAATATCTTTGCCAGCTATCATTCTTCAAAATTAGTTTTTATTGGACTATTCCATATTATGTTGATCAGTTTTTAAATACGCATAACTGTCATTAGGAAATAATAGGTTTAACTAATATATAAAATTAAGAAGTTAATAAAAGATCAATTTTTTTTCCTCTTTAAAATGAAAATAGCTATCCAGTTATTCAATAAACTTTTAAAAATACAAGTAACTATTGTACGGATTTAGCATATGTTTGGGAAATTTAAGAGGGAAAAAGATAAGAAATTATGGTCCCTTAAGTAAAATAGCAAAACCATTCCCAAATACCTGACATTTAAGGATACAATTAGACAATACAATCTAAAGACATATTAAATCAAATAAAGACATCTTTTGGGAGCTCTAGTTAAAAAAATTACAGGAGTAACAATGGGAAGAAAGATCAGTCCATAATTAGATAACAAGTGAAGGGGGAAGTTTCTCAATGATAAAAATTTCAGGAATGATCTGATCTTTCTGAACTGATCTCTCCATAAAAGAAAATCCTCAATTATCCTCAAGGTTAAAATGAGGCACTGTTCCATTCCTCCTAAACAATTTCGCATTGAAATCATAAAACCAGTGTAAGTTCTCATAGTTTAAGCACTGACACTACAACTTTACAATAATACAATAGCAAGGCAAGCTAAAGAAATATAATTTTTACAAGGAAATGATGTTCCCCTGAATTAAGGTAAAAATAAGATTGAAAATGGATGTTTGTATAAGAACCCAACACAACATATATGAAGTGATGTACCTAAAACAAAATTAACAGAACAATTATGATGTTCTCACTAGCTTGCATTATGTACAAACAGAAAAGTATTTATTCAAATTCATGAGGACAAAACTTATTTTTTTGAGTTGGCAATAAAAATATTGAAGAAAGTTCTTTAACTAACAACAAGCATTTAAAAAAAAAAAATCAATTAGCATTGAAAATTCAAAAAATAAAATTATACAATAAGTACTAGAATCACATTACAGCAATCATTTAAATACTTCAACTTTAAAATATTTAGTCCAAAACAACCATATCAAAATGATTTAACTCTTTCAAGTAGAAAAGGAAAATATCAAATTGAAGCAAAAATGAACTAAAAAATTATAGGTTTCCCCAAATTATAAACAGCTACTAAGTTTAAACAAAACAGTAGCAGTCATCTAATTAATTTAACATTAAGTTCTGAACACAAATAACAGGCGGTTAACAAATGTGGGGAAAAAAAAAAAAAAAAAAAAATGAACACTCCATAACTAATTGAAAATAATCTGTTTATAAAATTAATGAAAGGAGTGGGGGAACAATATCAATTCATGAGCCTTAATAATATTTTTACAAACAAAATTTAGACTGAACTCTAAAAAATGATAAATCAACTAGAAATTATGAACAACTTTTCTACAATGAGAACTAAGAAAACACAAAACATAATATAAATAAAAAAAAAAAAAAAAAAAGGAGAAGAAATTCAACAATCATCAGAAAAAACGAAAATTATACCATAGTCATCAACAAGAAAAACCTGAATCCCAAAAATTTATTGAACTATATAATATAATCAAAGTTGAAAAAAAAAAATTTAATGATTACAACAACTAAGCTCATTTAAGGTGGGCTGGTCTAAGTTTGTTGAAGGGTATTTAAAGAAGTTAATTGCAATATCTTCTCGTACAGGCATAAAATTAAAACTACACTGATAATTTTTTTTTTTGTAATACAAAAGAAATTAAAAACAAACAATTATATATTTTTAAGATTTTTGAGTTATTATGATGGTAAAGCATTTTTGTAAATTCTCATTGAATATAATTCAAAACCAATTAGACTTTTTAAACAGTATCTAAATAATTAATAATTACTTTATATGTTAGAGGCTCATAGGAATTTCAATGAATACGAAAAAATTAAAAATTTAAATTTGATTAATTAAATGTGGGTAAATCTGTCAAACGTTCATGAAATAGAGCAACATATTGGTAAACTTTTTTAATTAATCAAATAATTGAAACAAATTGCTTTCATTAGCAACAAAACTTGAAATAAAAAAGTAAGCCTATAACCGAAATAAAATTTTAGCCAATTGAATTAATCAACTTAACAACTTTTACACCATATTACAACCACAAAAGTCTAAAAATTATTAAATACAAAATCTAGTGCATGTAACAAATATTTGAGATTTAAATGTCATGTTACAGAAAATAAGACTAATTTTAAAAAAGAAACTAAATGAATAAATATGGGAGTTTGTAAAAATGGTAGAACAAAGTAAATTTGTTGCTTAATAATTAGTTTTACACAATAAAACACTAAGGTTGTAAGTACAGAAAGTTTATGGACTTTGTTTATCAAGGGTATTTTTATTTTTGTTTCTACCATGCAACAAATTAGAAAGAATGGCATACTTTTTGTCTTAATTAAAATACCTTTAAATCTATAAATAATAATAATGCCATAAGTTTCAGAAATTTTGTAAAACCTAAGACTTTATATCAAAATACAAATGGCAAGAATCTTTAATAAAAAATGTTGAATTAAGAGATTTTTAGACAGGTATTTATCATTACTTTGAAAAATAAAAAGATTAGCAAAAGGAAAACAAAATTTCGGGAATTAATTCATGTGTCAGGGGAGGAAAAAAACAAACAAATAAAAACATAATAAACCTAACAATTAAGTATAAACATCAGTACTACTTAAAATAGAAAATTACCAAAGCTTAACTTTAAAAGGGATAGTAACAGAGAGAAAAAAAAGTACAAATATAGATAATAAAAAATAAAAATAGATAAGAACCAACAGGAAAATAATCTTAATTCTAAACATTTCTCTTTTAGAAAGCACAGTATTTTTGTAATCATTAAATAACACTAATAACTAAACCAATTGTATCAAAAAGGCCTTAGTAAGACTAATGGTTGCATTTTTACATTCTAAGTGAATTATTTAATCAAATTAAACAATTATCAAGAGAAAGTATATGATATATTTCAACTTTAATCAGACCAATATTTATTATGTACTGCAGCTGCAAGGAAAAAAATAAATAAAAACATAAAAATCAGTGAAAGCAACACTACTTATGGAAAAAAAATCTAGTTGATAAAAATCGAAAATATAATAAACTGCAAACATCACTAAGGAAACCAAACACCCTACACAAACCTCAAAGGAAGAATGGTGAAAATTGATGACTATCAAAATGTAATCCCGAATGTATAAACAATAAAAAAAGGCATGGGAGAATTTAAACCACCACTAACCCCCAAAATTTCGGATTAAATGTAAGCTAAGAAGTCTTACACTTAAAACAAAACAAACAAAAAACATACCTCTAGATTTCTTCTTTTCTTGATCATACATTATAACTACTTCCATTACTTTCCCGAACCTAGCAAAGTATGTTCTTAGGTCAGTTTCTGTTACATTGCTTGGGAGACCACCAAGAAATACTTTAGGGTAGCTAGAACTCCTCTTGGGTTTTTGTAGCGTTCGTGGATTGCAGGGCTTAGGATCAATCTGGATAACACATAAAAATTGAGAAGCCAAATCCTCGAGAATTTAATACTTATTAACCAATAACAAATCAGACAAGAAATTACTTACTGTACGGCCATCTAATTGATGAGGTCCATTCTGAAGAACTAAAGATACATTCTCAGGATCAGAAAATGTAACAAATCCGAAACCCCTTGAACGACCACTTTCACTATTTTTCATTACCACACAGTCGATAACTTCACCATATCGACTAAAATAGCGCTGTAGGTTTTCTATAGACAGAAAATTTATTTAGATAACTATAATGTTTAATGCATTTAGGTAATGTAGAGTGCAACATAAGGAAAATTAATTTCTAAGTCCTACCTTGAGTGGTTTCCCAACTAAGGCCACCAACAAAAAGTTTGCTGCAATAAAACAGAAAAAAATATTAGAGAAAAACAAACTTAAATCTATTAGTTAAGGCTATCTCAAATTAAAAAAAAAATATTAAGGTTATGATTTTATTAAGAAAAATCTACGTTATCAGATTCATGAATTCTCACTAAAAAAAAAAAAAAAAAAGTATTTATCCAGAACAATAGGATAGAAAGTTTGCAATGGATCCCAGTTTGTTTTGGAAAGAAAGTTTACAAACACAACTTACCAAAAATGGGCTACCTCATTGCAAGTGAACCTTCCAATAATACCTTCCTAGTTAATATTCTATCCATGATAATGCAAATTGAAAAATTTTACCGTTATTAGAGAAATTCATTAACTAGGACACGTGGATAAACGCGACTGTAAAAATATTAATATAAAATAACGATCAAAAACAGAAAATAAAACATAACCCCTAAATTGATCATGAAACGACGATTAAACTTATCGTGCATAAAATATACGAAAGTAACATTCTGAGAAAAGTGGATTTCATCCAATATGGCTAAATAGAAGGGAAGCTTCGCACCAATGCCGACTTCAGAATTAATGCATAAGTTCACCAGGGAAAACTACTAATTTAAAATTTCTATAGAAATAAACTTACCCTTGCTCATCCTCGTCCATATCATTCTTCACACGCATTCTTAACAAAAAAAATCGCCCGCCGCGAGTTATAGCAGCACTCCCAAAACTTATGTGTACAGCTTCTTACTGCAATGGCTGCCGTTCGATGTGAAACTGTGACAGCCCGGGAATAAGCATGCGCAAACATCTTTGTTTATTATTATAGAAATAAAATAATTTTATCATAATTAATAATAAAATAAAAAGACATTACCAATACCCGACAATCGTAGACTAATTGACTTGATAACAGCAGACTGGTAATTGGAAAATACAGTATATACAGAAGGCTTTAATTTATTGCCAGCTGTGACAAACGTAAGCGCTTTCTCGTAAATGAGGTTTCCATAAATAAAATCATAATTTTTTTTTTAATTATTGTTTTCCAATAAAATACTATATTTTTCAAAGATTATTACAAGTTATTTGCATTGTTTTTTTGTTGTTTTTTTTAGAAAAGTTGCTATACGCATGATAAAATTGGCAGAAGTGGCTTTATAGTGTTGTAACGGTTTTATTTGAATGTTTTAAATAATCATATCTACATCTTTATTTATTGATCAAAATGTTTTTGAACTGCTACAGGCGAACAATAACTTTTTCTATCAGTATAATATCTAATTATATTTCTCTCAAATACATTATCCGTTATATTAAGTAAAGTGGCAAAATATGATAGCGCAAGACGATAAAAAATAAATAAAATCTGATTTGAACAATAAAAAAGTAATAACGATAGCATGAAAAGGTCACACCGCAACAATAACTGACTTTGATAATAATAATAATGTTAAAAGACAAACATAAAAATAAATAACCGTTAAAAATACGACTAGTAATTTTGAAAGTTAATGTAATATTTTTGAATTTTGTTTAGCTGTCTTGGTTTGGCTGAAATTTTCTTTTTTTTTTTTTATTTATATTTGTATGGTGTCTATTAAAATGCTGAAAACTAGGTTACACCTACCTACCTAGATCTTTGGTTCACCTTACGCGAAGGCAAGTTGTTAAGCATCAAATTTCAATGGAAGACCTCATATTTACATCTATTCTTTTCACTTTAATATAATCTTTGGAAGAGAATGTAGAGTTTTGCTGCAAAAAGTGGTTACATCTTATATCTACAAGCCTTTGAATTCGAAAACAAAAATATTGTACTCGTAATCGCCATATTAATCGTTGAACAATGATATTTTAAGCACACTAATAATTTCTTTTCATTTTTTGATCAGAAAGGTATTAGGACAGTTAAGAAACGAACCATGGATTGTTTCGACTTGAGCCAGCGTGCAGAAATTTAACTCCTCAACATCAAGTTATAACTTTTTAAAACGCTTCATAATACCCACTTACTACGAAGATTGTAGTTAAAGTATTCAGGCAAGCACTTGGAAATAATGCACTATGACGCCATCTTCAGACAGCTGTCCTATTATGTATATTTTGTTGACGGCAGGTAAGGTATTTTAAAAATGCTCAATGTTCATTAGATAATTTAATTTTCTTTCAAAAGAGCGTCTGGATTGTTACAAGAGATTTATAGTTTTCGAAAAACTATTACAAATTTAACCGATTTCCATGGGAATCTCCGCAAAATATGGGTTCATTTCATATGGAATGTCAGTTTTTATTATTTCAGAAACATGCTAAAACCAAATTTGAATAAAATAAAAAGATGGTTTCTGTGTTGTGATCAACGATAGGAATAATTCATTTCTCCTTTTTATCCAGAGGTGAAACCATCCACCTCGTACTGCAATGATATCGATATAATGCATCACAAACTTGTCAAAAAACAACTTGCATTGGTTAATGAAGGGGCCTTATACTCTTACACGACAACGCCAGACCTTATATTTTACAATAGACAGTGGAGAAACTAAACGAGCTGTGTTACGAAGTCCTTCCACACACACCTTCTTCGCCAGAATTATCACCAACAGATTTGCATCTGTTCAGAAATTTGGATAACTTCCTTAAAGTTGAACTTTTTGAAAATGATTATCAGGTCAAAAATACATTTTCTGATTTTATTTCTTAACAAAACACTAAATTTTTCAGTTGTGGGATTGAAAAGTTGATAGCACCTTGGAAAAAATGTATAGAAAGTAAAGGTATATATTTTGAATAAAAATGTTTTAATTTCATAAAGTTATTTTACTGAATAACTTTGAATAACCATTTCTATAAAAATTGACATTTCATGTGAAACGACCCAATAGTTTTATAAAAGTGGGTGTATGTATATTCTATACACAACTAATACTGCTCCGATTTATTAATTTTTTTTTGTGTGTGTAAAAAAATCTTTAATTTACCACAAAAAGTATAATTTTTGTTTAGTTTTAGTGCAAAAAGTTTTCTTTTCTTTATAACTTTTCAGGGATTTATTCTATAATATTAATACATTTATCATTTTCCAACTAATAAAGATATTCCTAGTAATCGTTTAAAATAATTATTGAGCAATCATTTTTCATAATTTAAACAGTTGAAAAACATGAAATAGTGGTGCTTTGGACCCGAATTAGTTTGATGCCTTCAGAAGACTTATAAATATTTCAGAAGTAAGGTTAAGTAAATTGAGACTTAACTGAATGCTTTAGGTTTATGGTTTACATACCAAGTCCATTCCTCCGTAAACTTCAGTCAATTATTTTTCATTCTTAATATTTTAGGTTGGGTAAAGTCCGAGAGGATTAACATATAATCCGAAGACCACCTGAGACTGAAAGAGATGAACCTACACACTGTTGTACAATATGTCGCCATTTATAATGCTAGTGGTAACTTTTTGAAATTTCTAAAAAGAATGTCTGATTTAAAATTTTAATATTTAAAATAAAATGATATCTTTTTCAACTCGCTATTAAATATCAAATAGAAAAATATAACAAATATTTTAAGTTAAATAGAAACAGGCTGACGGTAGAAAAACAGATGCTTTTTGAACTTGGATCATAATACATATAGCTTGGATCATATTATTAATCGATTTTTTATATGATACCGCATCCCTGCTATGTGAGTTTCTACTTTAAAACAAAAAATAATATTTCTCTAGGAAATTTGGTTTAGGACAAAGCTGGTTAATCACTCCTTGGTTAAACCAATCGGGAGAGGTTTGACAAGTGGATGTGGAAGGTCTCACAGGTTAATTGAAAAAAAGGGTTTAGATTTTACATACTGAGTTCATTTGCAAACTTCAGATAATAATTCAACAGCGAATGATATTGTTTAAACAATATTGTATTATAGTTTTTATTATTTAACCTTAAGAAAAAAATTCGAAAGAGAAATGGATATATTCAACAATAAAGAATAATAGGACTTGAAGATAGGAAAACCTGAAACGTTGTACAAGCAAATATAGAATATTATAAAGTAAGTTTATTTTTCATTTTTAAATCCTAATTTAAAACGCAAAAATAATTTCCTAGAAAATAAAATCAAGATATATTTATATTTTGTTGTCTGGAAAGATGAAAACATCATAAATTTGTGAGGCGAGGTATTTAATGAATCAGCTCTATCGATACATGTATATGTAAAACTTTTTTGTTTTTGAAAAATTGTGTACCCCAAAGCTGTCCTATAAAATGCCAGACATTTTTTTTTTTTTTTTTTTTTTTTAATCAAAAATTAAATATTCCAATGAGATCTCTCATATTCACTGGTCAAACCTTCCATCAGTGAATGATGAGTAAGGATATAGCGGGGGGGGGGGGTTTGCAATGATCAGACCCGTCTTATTTTGCGCTGCTTACTGACTGTAGTTTTAGAGCAAACTATCAACAATAGTAATTTTGGCTGTATCCTTTCAGCTCCTCATCCTGGAGCATTTGACACATTTTTATTCGACGTACCTAGTAATACGTTATGAAAATCCATCCATACAGAACGAGGGTCCAAGAGTCGAAGCTGGAGTGGAGGACCTGACTCAGTTGACAGGTTCGAAACCTGTCTACCAACTGTCAGAAGAGGATACATGACAGGATTCCCCAACCTTTTTCTACCTGGCACATAGTAGGATATTGGTCTGGCGGCGGTTGGGTCCCAGACAACAGAAGCACCTGTGTTACTGACTGCTGAAAGGTTAGGGGGTGGGAGCATGAACGACTAACGTTTCATAACAACGGTTATTTTAAAACGAATGAACCGTTATGAATGAAGTGAAACGAATTTCTTTTCCCAATTCGCTACTAGTGTCGTTTTAAGTTAGGTTATTCATTAAAACGGTTATAAAAGCACGGTGAAGGTTATATTCTGTTTTGAATAGTAACAATTGAACTGCTAATTCAACTATTTTTGTTTCATTTTTTGTATCATATGTATTATAAAACATTATATTTGGCATCACATGAAATAACCAATTATATCAAACAATTATAGAAATACTGGAAGACCCTGATAGATACGATCAAAGAAAAACTCTCATAGTCGTTAAACTATTTATATTGACCCAACGTTTCGCTCCACGTACCAGGGCTTCATCAGGACTAAAGAAGATACTAAAACTTAAATGAAATGAACTGAAATGAAAAAATAACTTTATTCTGGGACATATGTCCCCTAAGAATAATTACAAGGTTCATATAGTGAGATTATTATCTGGCGAGCGTTTACAAATTTTCAGATAGTAGAATGAAATTACATTGATATATTGGCTTTACTACTGTTTATAATGTTAATCAATAACTGCCTATTTATTTGATTACAAAGATGTGGAGGTTTGGTTATTCAATAAATGAAGGAATAGGTGTTGTTTAAAGGAGAGAATGGATGAGGACTGGCGAATGGAGATGGGAAGAGAATTCCAGAGGGAGGTTGCACGTATGACGAAGGATTTGCTAAAGAAGGAGGTTCTATAGGAGGGCATATATAAATCATTCGGATGGGATCTGGTAAATGATGTAAATCTAAAATGAACAAAGTAAATGAAAAGTTAAAAAGATGAAAACAAAATAATAATAGATAAAAGAAGGAGAAATATAAAATACAGTACAAACTAAAAGATGGAAAAAGTGGGATAAGAATAAAATCTTATCAGCGATGTTCCTTTATTCTTATTCCCCCTTTTTCCATCTTTTAGTTTGTACTTTATTTTATATTTCTTCTTTTTTATTTATTATTATTTCCGTTTTCATTAATTATCTAAAACCTTTTGATATTCTTATTTAATTTTTACGTTTCACTGTACATCTTTTTAATTTTTTATTTACTTTGTTCATTTGTGTTTACATCATTTAAGTGTTTGTATCATTTTTAGCCCTGATGAATCATTGAAACGTGGGGCGAAGAGTTGGCTCAATATAAATAGTTAAATCACTATTTGAGATTTTCTTTGACCGCACCCGGACAATCTTCATTTTATAATTATAGAAATAAATTTAAAAATAATATATTTCGAAACCAACGAATTTCCGATTTAATTCATAATAAGTTACGTTGTTTTCAATCGGTTATTTTTATCTACTCTTATATAATAGCGGGAATAAAAACTAATAGGATGTTAATTTCTGGCTCATTTCGTTCGTTCGTGTTATGAAATATATATATATGAGAATAGGTCGTACTCTCCTCACGCACTCTCATCTGATTAGAAAACTGCCATTACCAACGTGCAGGTATAGTCAGTTCATTCTCACGATTAGACATATTTTTGAAGAATGTACTCACTATTTGCCAATAATAAACAGGATAGGACTGACCCCAAATTTATCAAAAGCTCTCACAGATGAGAAAGCTAAAATTACATTAGTGTTTGAATTTTTAAAAGCACATCGCCTTCTTTCTAAATTATAACTCCTCTTCGATTTTATTTTTTATTATTATTATCATTTTTCTTTTTTTTTTTCTTTTATCATGCCATAGGCGTTGATAACCAGAGGGTTTTACGCTTTTAAGCAACAATCAACAACAACAACATGCGTGGAATAAATTCTTTTAAATATTATTTTAAAAACCTACAATAGGGGTAATTAATTCATGATGTGTTAAATATAATATGTTTGACCATGTTAAATGTCATAAATATAGGATTGTGAGCAGCCCTATTTAAAGTCATGATAAATGCATAAGAGCTCCTAGCGAATTTTCTGAGCAACTTCTTATGACCTTTCCTTCCAAAACTTCATGTTATTTTTTACTTTTAAGTTTTGATTAAAATAATTTATAACAATATGCCTAAATTGAGTGAAAAGTGTAAGTTGTGTGAAAGTTTGGCTAGTGAGTGTCTTATTGATCTTCTAACCTGTGAAGAAGAGAATCAAGATGAACCAATTGAGAACTGTCATTACACATTATTATTGTCATCCATTGCTTTATTAGTTTTTAAAACATCAAAAACAATACCAATACAGTCAAAACACAAATAACAAGCAAGTAACCTAACATGACAAGCAAAATGGTGACTAGTTGGTCGTTTTGTTACGTCATTCTCCGTTTAACAGACCTAGTAACAGACTCTCAACCATGTTATATCGTTTTAACAATGCAAAAGAAGGAAATATTTCTCCATTTAACATGTTAAACTAAAGATCATGAATACCCCTAATGTATGCGAAATGTAGCCAAAAGATTTTAAAGACATCTTATAAACAAAATTATATTTCTATTTTTTTTTTTGTCGGCCAAGACTCCTATTGAAGTCCTATACTTTCTAACCATGACTTGGGGGTCAAGTTTTTCATGTTGTGGGACAACTACTCAATGGAAAAAGTCTACACCCCAGCCGGATTCGAACCGGCACTGCCAACAGAAAATATAATATTTTGTTTCGCCGAACTCTAAAAGGTGGGGCCAGTATTGACAATATTTTAAATTATTTAAGAAATGCAACCTTGATGAGAACAAAATTGTATTAGTCTTCAACACTATTATTGTCAGTTGCTACGATTGAATTAGCTAGATAATGACCAAAGCTGTGGATTCCGGCAGCTATTTCTTTCATTTATTAAAACAGGATTTAAATAACAACGTGATCGCATTAATACCTTGCTGTAAAGAATATATCTTAAGAACAGAACGAAAGTTGAGAATATTTTGAAAAATAATTGAATGGAATATGGTCCGGGTGCGGTAAAAAAAAACTCAAATAGTAGATAATTATACTATTTTATTGAGCCAACGTTTCGCCCCACGTTGCAGG
>NW_027108420.1:704034-716592 GCF_000696795.3 Halyomorpha halys
TTCTATTTTTTATTTATTTTATTTTTTTTTTACTTATATCAGGCCATAGGCGTTGATGACCAGAGGGTTTTACGCCTTTAAGCAACAAACAACAACAACAACAACTTTAAGACAGTTAATTAGAGCAAATCTTAAAAAGCGCCTGAAATTGGAAAACGACGTGAAACCCTCCACTCCCGCCCTCCGTGGTAGCCTTACTTATCTCACTTTTTCAAACAAACAATTATAGCAAGTAGGCCGGTCGATGTACGACATGTCACAATCTCACAAGAGGAGATCTTAACCTTAACACCCCGAGGGTTTTATTTTTAATATATTTCTTGGTTTAGTCCCTTCCTGGTCATTTCCGACATACAGGGTGAGGTAGGAGGTTATCATGTAGGTAAGTAACCTATTCTAAATAGAGTGGGAAGGTCAAGTCTTTATTCCGTTGGGACACCACGAAATAAAAAATAAAATATTTAAAAAAAAATAGTATCTTTTTTAATCAAACCAAATGGAAATAATAGGGGTATTCATGATGTTGTGTTAAATATTATAAACATAGGATTGTGAGCAGCCCTATTTAAAGTCATGTTAAATGCATAAGAGCTCCTAGTGGATTTTCTGAGCAACTCGTTTTATAACCTTTCTTTCCAAAACTTCTTGTTACTGTTTACTTCTAATTATGATTAAAGTAATTTATTACAGCATGCCTAAAGTGGGGGTTGTGTGAAAGTTTCACAACTGAGTCCCTCGTTGATCTTCTAACTGGTGAGGAAAAGAATCAAGATGAGCTAATTATCAACTGCCATTACATTATTATTATTGTCATCCATTGCTTTATTAGTTATAAAATCATTCAAAACAATAATAACACAATCAAAACATTTACATGTTTACACAAATTATGAGCAAGTAACCTAACATGACAACAAAAAAAAATGGTGACGAGCTCATCTGGTCTGTTGCGTGACGTCAATCTCCATTTAACAGACTCTCAACCATGTTATATCGTTTTAACAAGGTAAAAGAAGGAATTATTTCTCTATTTAACAAGAGTTTTCCCGATTAACATGTTAAACTAAAGATCATGAATAATCGTATTATATGGGGAATTAATGACATCGTGAATAGTAAAAAAGTTATCGAATTTGCAAAGAGCAATGAATAAAACTCAAAATAGGATGCTAAGTGAAAATCCTTTGCGTCAAATTTATTTAAAACTATATCCAATTAAGGAATATTCTAGTAGTTTCTTTAATGGGTTCAATAAAAAATCATTTACACGTGACAGATTTTGTCGAAAGTATGGATTCTTATTTCTAGTGAACCTTCAACTTGGTGAATCAATGATAAAACCTAATAATTAATGCAACAGAAAACTGTTACCATAGATAATAACCAACAGGAAACGTACTACTCCTGGTAATCATCTATGATGACAGTTGTTACCTCTATTTAATCAATATTTGTTATCAGGTGCAGTAGTACGCTGTCAAGGCGTTTACACGTGGCTGTTAGTTATTGCGCATGGGCAGATGGTGGACAGTCCTGATAGCGCGACCGTAGTGCCACGATAACAATAACATGATGGTAGTGGCTGCGACAGTTAAAACTGTTACCTTGGAACGGGGCTTAACTTGCATATGCTGGATCTACACGTTTACTACTTGCCGAAAATCCAAAACTTGTACAAATGCTTGGTAAACAAAGAATGTAAAGGTGCTTCTACACGTTTGCTAAACTATAGCAATTTCAAGCGTATGGATGAGTTACTTAGATTGGCTGATACTAGCTGGCAAGAATTTGGGCCCGACTAGTTGAGTGTCGGTTTTTGTGCACAAATCAAAGGGGGCTTGTGCTGCTTCCACACGTTTGTTTTCAGTATGCATTGTTTTAGAACTGCCAACAGATGAATATTTGTGCTGTCTATGTTTTAATCAATTAAAAATTTCTCCGACATTTAGATTCAATAATTAACTCTTGTTTAAGATTGTATATTTTAAAATTCTATCGATTTGGTGTAAATACATAGTTGTAAACCTTGTTAATTAACTTAAGCAGTTTATTTTTTATTTAACATAGCACAAATATACCTTTATGGAGATACTGTGTGTCCAGATAATTAAATTAAAAATTTTCAGATAAAAATTGTAGAACGAAGATTGAATTAATAGTCTATGTAATTATGTAAATTAGTACAAGAGCCCAAGAGAAGAAAAAAGTCATTTCACCCCAATTTTAAATAACTTTAATGAAAACTATGTATAATTACTAGTCAAATTGATGAGTCTGCCATGTATACGAAGGGGGAATAAAAAATGCGGCTTTTTAAAAACGTTTAAAATAATTAATTTTTCATTCGGAGCTCTACATCTTTAAAAAACCAACAACAATAGAAAATCTAAGATAACATGATTTAAGGTAGAGTAAATTTAAGCCCTAATAGAGCTATTTACGTTCAATAATTCTCGACATACAGCTTTTTAAAAAGCAACATTTCATAAAAATATTGTACGGAACGTACTGAAAGATCAGTAATTAGTGAATTTATATCTCAAAAATCATTTGACGTACAGATGTCTATTAGGATTCAAATTAAAGCTAGTTTAATGAGCTATGAAGTAGTTTATGACGTTTATCTTATTAAGAGTGGTAGTTTTCATGATAATTGCTAAAATAAATTAATTTATAGTTCTTCGGACAAATTTTCGTTTACCAAATTTATATTAATATATGAATATCATAAAAACTACAATCCCTACGAAGATAGGTGTCATAAACTACTTTATAGTAAGTTAAATTTCCTTTATTTTGAGTGTTGGCAGACATAAGTGCATCTTATGGATCTAGAGATATATTTTTTCAAAAATCAAACATTTTATTCGAACAACTATAAATTAACAGTTTGTGAATTTATTTTGTCAAATGTCATAAAAACAACTACTCCTACAAAGATAAACGTTACAAACTAGATTTGTATAGTAAATTTAACTAGCTTTAATTTCAGTGATGGCAGACATCTGTACGTCCTATGGTTTTTGAAATAAAGTTTTTCAAAACTCAAACTTATAGTCTGAACAACTATAAATCAATTTATTTTAGAAAATATCATGAAAACTACTATTTCTACGAAGGTAAAGGCCAAAAACTACTTTATAGCACATTAAACTAGCTTTAATTTGATTGCTAATAGACATCTGTACGTCACATAGGTCCTGAGATATAGGTTTACTAAAATAAATTAACTAACTACTAATCTTTCAGTCATTTTTAAGAAATTTTGCTTTTTAAAAAGCTATATCTCGAGAACTATTGGACATAAATAGCTCTATTAGGGCTCATATTTCAGCAAATTTACTCTCCTTTAAATAATGTTCTTTTATATTTTATAGTGTTGTTGGTAGTTGTAAAGATATAGAGCTCCGAATGAAAAATTAATGTTTTTTAAGGTTTTGAAACAGTCACCATTGTTTATTTCCCCTAACTATACTTGGTAGACACATCAATTTTGGCTATTAATTATACATAGTTTTCATTAAAGTAATCAAAAATTGGGGTGAAATAACTGCCTTTTTTTTCTTCTTGGCTCTTGTACTATGTTATTTATATGAATTTTTATCATAACCTATATTGCTCATATCAACGTTTCCTTTCTTTTCACCTATCGTTATTTTATTCCTTTTTATAATGAAAATAGAGTAAATTGAATGTAATAGCTAAAAAAATCAAAAGGGAAAATCAAGCGAGTCGACACCGACATTTGTTGCTTCCTTTCTTTACCAATCATGTGTACAAGTCTTGGATGCCTGGCAAGTGGCAATCGTGTAAATCCAGCATTACGTAACCTATAAATTCAACTTTTATTCTAGGATTTCAGTTAGATGATTTTTAATTTACCAACCCAAACCTATAATATCTTATTATATAAATGTTTGCGGTCTAAGTAAAAATACACTTCTAAAGTTGATTAATTTATAAGATTTGAAACAAAATATTTACACCAAATCGATAGAATTTTAAAATATACAATCTTAAGCTAGCGTTAATTATCAATTCCTAATATTGGGGGAAATTCTTTAATTAATTAAAATGTTGAGTATTCATTTGTTGGTTGTTCTAAACAATACTAACGGAGCACAAACGTGTGGACGCAGCACAAGTGCCTTTCGACTTGTGCTCAAAAACCGATAGTTAACAGGTCGGCCACAAATTCAGGCCAAGTTGTACTAGCCAATCCATATAACTTATCCACATGCTTGCAAACGCGCGAATAAGGCAGTTTGGCAAACGTGTAGGCGCACCTTTAGGTATTGGAACTAGGGCAGGAAGGGCGTGTCATCATACAGAGGTACCAATCTCTACTAAACGCTTGCGCGTGCAGTGGTCTCCCATTTTCTTTTTTATTACGTTAATATTTTCTTATAATTTTAAAGTACGTTTTAAAACATAGAAATTAAACTTCGAATTAAAGATTAATTCATTTGAAATTGGCATTGAGCATTATTGTTGAATACATATTCTGTGCTTAAATCATTACTTAGTTTCAGAGAGGATTCTGAACCTGAAAACGGTTTAAGTATATAAATATGTAACTGGGTTTTGAGAAAGTGTTCCACAAACACAACATCTCGTTAACAAAACTTTCGTGAAAGTTAGAGCAAAATCTATTTTATTTCGAAACATTTTTTTTTTCAACGAATTTTTAGAAAACATTAACATATATGGAAATTGTATATCTGATTCATTGAAAGGCATATATACTACATTACCTATACTTTAAACAATACAGTATGATTTATATATAATTCACATTGATTTGTCTACTTTGAATAAAGTTTTAATTTTCAATATAAATAAATTTTTAAAAATATTTAATTGAAAATATAAAATTTTCTCTTATTTATTTATAATATTTCTTCTCATTAATTGTTGAGATGCAACGCTGATATGTCAAGTGATTTAAAATAGTTATATTGTGTACTGATTCAACTTCAAAAGTATTTTTGTATTTTAATGTTTTTAAGTATAAGTTTAATTTGGGTTTTTATCAATTCTTTATTTTTTGTTTCTTGCATATTATTAGTTCCACAAAAAAGTATTAATTTCAATTTTTATATATACTTTTCTCACTTTCTGGACATTTCATTGTCCCTAAGGTAAAATCACAAATGTGAAAAATTCTAATTTCAAGAAAATGGGGTTTGAAGTTTTGGCTTTCAAAAATTACGTTTTATACTAAACCTAAGTATGCAGATGAACTATAGTTCATTTTTCACATTTATGGGTTTCCTTGGTAGTTTTAGAAAAAAAATTAATTTAATCAAACATTAAACAGATTTGAATTTTTTCAAACCAGTGTTTTTTCCTCAAGTGATACCAGTGACACCAATATAATATATAATATTATACAGCTCAGGCTGCTGCAGGACATTTTGTTATAATATACACATGATGTATAACATTAAAAAACTAACCTCTATGTAACCATTAGCAACAGCAAACCATAACACAAGCCTAGCCAAATTTCAATATATGGCTCATGAGTAAGCAACATTAATTAATCAACAATGACCAACCTCCCAGGAAAATGGCTTGGGACAATAATATGAAGCCACAATTTTGAAAGTAATTAAAAATTTGTATGAAATGCTCCTATGTTTCTATAAAAAGCTATTACAATATTGGACATTATTATATCTGACGACATGTTTACCTATAGTATTAAGGAATATGAATTACATAAAAAGTAGAATTTTTCAAATTCCTCGACTTTTTACTTATTTTGAATATTTAGCTTATCATATTCTAGCCCCAGCCCTTAGAGTCTTTCTTGGAAGGTTAGTGATAGCTGATAAATTGGTGTTACTTGCTCATGAGCCATATATTGGAATTAAAACTTTCAGGTATTACAAGTATAAATGGCTGCTTGTGTATCTTTCCTAATGAATTTGTTTATTTCTGTTAATTTGCATAAATAGGACGAGTTTATTTTACTTTTATTTATTTTGAGTGGGTTATGTCAACATAGCTGTTGGGAAGAATTAATTAATAGGCCAAATACTGTATGTTTAACAGTCACATACCTTTTACTGATAATAACCATTAATTTAATCAAACTTTTACAGAGAAAATTGATGATTTATGGAGCTTTTAACAAAAGTAATAATAAATATGGTTATAAGAGTATTATACTTTATTTTTTTTCTATTTGGAGAAAGCTCTTGTTTCTTACAATAAACAAAATTAATTAAAGATCTGGCTTTGCGCAATAAATTTTCTCTTATAATTAGTGGGCTTTAACACATATTTTCTGGGCTCATTGAAGCCTATAAAAATGAATATATGGCATTAGTCGAGGGATAAACCAGTTTGATTATACTGCATCCTTTGAATGATATGAGATCTAGAATCAAGCAGTCCTGGAATAATGCATAAAGCAATACTTAATAAGAAGTGAAATGACATATAAAATGTTCACAATAATTATAATTAACAATAAGATTTATTTGAGTAATCCTCAAATCTTTTCTTATTTGAACATTATTTCTAAAATAATTGCTGCCTTGCCTGGAATCGCCATATCAACATCAAACTAACCCAAACCTACGCAAGGTTAGCAATGCTATATCCTATCCTAACTAGAAAATCCAAAGTAAAACCAGAAACAGCTATTCTTATTTTTAAAACAATTCTTAGGCCACTGCTGATGAACGGTCTGGAGAGCAGCATCCTTTAGGATAAGGAAAAAATTACAGCCTTTTTAAAATAAAGTCCTAAGAATTGCAGTAGATGCTCCTTGGTTTGTAAGAAATAGCCAATTGCACTGGGAATTACAAATGGAGTCAATAGACGATTACATAAAAAAACAGTTTATGATGATCTGCTCCCATTTAATTACAATTAAAGAAGCAATGACTACAACTTGGGAAACCCAACCTTAACACGAAGACTGAAGCCCAGACAGATGCAGGACATTTTGTTATAAATTCTATATTTATCAATTCTATTATCAGACAATACTTCTATTTTATTTATTTTTTCCCTTCCTCCTTTTTTCAAATTAACTTTTTTTTTCTCTTAATTAGAGGGCAATTGTTTGTTTTTTTAGGTCTACAAATGTCATTATTTTTGCTATCAATTTTACTTTCCCCTCTTATTAAGAACTGTTATTTTTATCTATTTATTTTATATATTTTTTTAAATTATAACATTGAAAAAAGTTAGGGGTGTCTTTTGTATGAGACTAGACCCCCCCCCCTATAACCAATTGTTAAACAAAAATGTGATTGTTATATCAACTATGTAAGACCCATAAGGCCGATCTGGTATTAAATAAAAAAACAACAAAAAAAACGGAAAAAATTCTTAAAATAAACATTACTCCTATCAAAATGGATATAAAATTTTTTACTGCTACAACACAGGAATAGTCAAGGGTTCAGTACTTTGTAAAGAAGTACTGCTTCTTGAACAACGGTTGTACAAAGAGAATTGTTCGTGATTATGGTCAACCACCAAATTTTTCCCCAATTAAGAATATTCACCTTATAAGGCTGAATGGACTTCGGATGGCCCCCCAAACTCTTTGGGTTGACTCAAGGCTACAGTAATAAAACAAATAATTATCTGCCACAGCCGTTTTTGAGCACAGGCCCTTAGAGGTAATAGTACAGTGCCTTACTCACTGAGTCACTCCACTCCCCATTCACTATTCCAATAATATCTTTTATTTAATAATAAAAGACTCTAGAACAAAGTTAATGGATTGTTTTTATTTCTATAATAAATAATCATTTTAGTTTATTTGAACACAAACCTATTTGTCATCTATAGTTTGAATAAACTAAAAGTGGAAATTTGGGTTAATAGTACTTGAATTCATGAAGCAATAAATTTAAATTTATTTAAAACAAGAAAATGAGGTGTAGTGATGCTTAATAAGGGTTTATAGCCCTGGAAAAAAATACCATCCTTCATCACTAAGTCTTCAGAAATTTTAATTAATATTATAGAATGATCTTAATCCCACGACATTTTTTACAGCAGGGCAACATTGGAAAATCATTTCACCAGATAACGGAAGGATATTATCATAAAATAAATTAGAAATGTTACTATATTTATATCAAACAAAAATTTATAATTCGTGTTACTTCTGAGAGGCAGTGAAAAATAAAAAAATAAATAGATAGCAACATTTTATTTTGTTTCAGATTAATGTATCCCCCATGATTAACTTGTATATAAGCAGTACTAAATATTGTATAGAAATTAAGTCAATATTTGTAATTTTAGTTATTTAACATTAATCCATAAGAGACAATGACACGATTTAATGATTTTTTAACAACTCGCAGAGGGTCCTAATTCAAGACTCAGATTATGATTTTGAAGGTCACATTTCCTTCTGACCTCTGTTCTTCTCATAAGAGGTCTTCTTTTTTTTATTTCAAATCGATCATGAACTATACTTTATTCTCCATTCTCAAGGGTTCACCACCCCCTAGTCTTTATATATAATATATAATACTTATTATTATATGCAGTAAAATATTTTTGTAAAAAATAATTATGGCTGAACTAGTAGTGTGTGGATCACTGTCATAACATTCTGTTTGTTTTTCTAAGGTGAGATAAATTGTCAGAATTGAGTGTATAAGAAGCCTAAGGGTACAAGTGAAAATGTTTTAAGAACTAAATTTGCGCTTTAGGAATTGACAAAATTGTGGAATTATCAATATTTATTAGATATCTATTGATGATTTCACAATATTTTCAATAGCGAAGAGTAAATTTGGTTCAAGGACATTTGCATAGCAAGAGACCTCTTATCCGCACAATTGTCACTAATACTTATAGTTACTAATAATGATTTTTAAAGCAGCTAGGATTCAGAGCTAAAGAGCATTATGTTTCCTACCAGGGCCTCATGTATAAATTCCTCCACCTTAGTATAAATATTTTCAGTTCTGAACAATAAATTGAGAATAAAATTTTATTTTATTACTGAGGACCAATGGTTTTTTTTGTTGTTTTTTTTCGGATAAGCAAAAATACTGGCTTTTTATGCATTAAAGAACTCCAGAATATGTGCCATGTAATATGCATTAAAAACCTGTGAAATATGCAGCAAAAATAAAAAAATATATAGCTACAAATCTTAAAATACACAAAAGACAGCTAAAATATATTAATATTTAATAGAAAAAAATAGCAGAAGGGTTTAAAAATTGAAGAAAAATATTTTTAAATACAAAGAAGATAGTCAGGGTTGCGGTCAAAAAGAACAAAAATAGTTTACATTTCGCCCCACTTTGTTGGGCTTCATCAGGTCTGTTGAAGATTATTGCTTTTCAGACTTTGACCGGACTATCATCTTCAACAGCCCTGATGAAGCCCAACAAAGTGGGGAGAAATGTAAACTATTTTTGTTCTTATTGACCGCAACCCTGACCTGTAATTAATTAACAACCCTGTAAATAATTAAAACAGCTAATAAACTTAAATAAAACATAATTTAAGACGGTTTCTAAACTAAAATATCAAATAAATAGTAAAAGAATTAAAACGAATAACATAAAACAAGAAAACGAAAAATAAATAAATGCATTTGTAGATAAATAAAAAAACATAATGTGAGACAGTATTTAAAATATAAAAGTTTCAGTTTTAGATCTAAACATAAAAAAAATTATAATACTTTAAATTTAATCGAATCATATAATTAATCAATATGCTTATGTACAATTACTGTATTGCTCTTGGTAAGCCGATTGAAGTCTTACTAGGTTTATATTTTAGAGGAATTGCATCTTCACAATTTTTAGTAATATCTAAAACCAATCCCTGATCAAGTTGCAAGCGTAACAAAGAAAAAATAACAATAGAGCTCACTTTTATTGACATGTCGATCGATTTGTGATTTGCTTTTTCTTGAAATATGTTTTGAGCAATAGTTGCTATGAACAATTTTTCCATCAATTGTAAAAACCGTATCATATTTGGTTTTGAACATTTCAATCCAAGATTTTAACTTAGAACTCAATAGCGCACTTACTTTTGGAATTTTAAAAATAATAAATATTACCACTCATAAGGAAAGTAAGGAACAAACTGACGAAGTGTAATGTTAAAAAGACACAAGAAGTGGAATCCCGGGAAAAGAAAAAATCCATACTTATGGTCAGAACATAATTGTTGAAGGTAGCGTTTCTTAGATTTTTTTTTATTAAATAAATATTAACTTGCGATTCTAATGTAATATTGTCATCATTGTTTCATTTTAATTTGTTTTTTGTTTGTAAACTAAAATAGTCTAAATATGAAAATATAAGATAAATATAATCTTCTTCTAGGACAAATGTCCACTAAAAATAATTACATGTTTACACATAAAGATTAATAATCTAGAAAGTTACAGTGTACAGGGTAAAATTACAACAATACATTGGATTAAATTATAATTTATAATGGTAATCAATTTATGACATTTTTCACATTAATATGGAGGTTTGACTATGTAGTATGTGAACAATGTAGGTGTTCTAAGCGGTTCTAAGGGAGGGCATATATAAATCGATTGATTAGGATCTGGTGTTTAATGAATTGATGGATGAACGAAGAGTAAGGAGATCAATGATATAGGTCGGCTTTTGATTTTAAAGAAGGTATTGCCTTATTTATAGTCACTGATTAAAGTAAATAACAATGGATATGTTACACTTCTGAATTATATTTAAAAAATCTGGTGCGGTGCGTGCATGATACAATTTCACTTGCCATCTTAATTTGAATTTAGCAGTAGATATTATAATTTTCTTCTTCCATTCGTTTTGTGTGAGACGTAGTGAAGGTTTAGCCATTGAGAAGTGAGTGGGTCACTGGCATGATGATCCCTTTTGACAGACATATGGAATGGATTGCTACTATCATGATTTTATAATAACTTTTTACAATAAGGGACTTAACTATCTATATCAATATTTTACAATAAGGGACTTACCTTCACATTTTATGATTTCAGAAAAAAATGAACCACACTATCATCACAAGAAAAATCATTCATTTCATTAAAAATAATTTTTAAACGATCATGAACCCACCGTTCTAGGATCATGTCTCAACCATTGTTTTGTAGGATACTAGTATACATTCTTTTAACCTTCAGAATTATTTAAGATATCGCTATATGTTTCTAAATGTTTCTTTTTATTTTATTTTTTTTAATTACATAAACTTTTTTTGAAGCTACATACCAAGTATTAAGGTATAGGTATATTTTAGATTGAGCAGAAAAAACATAATTGATTTTATTTTTCTTGCTTTTATTTGAATATCAAAAGGAATCATAGTTATGAATAATATGTTTAATAAATTTGTTTGGAACATTTCAGGGATGTGTTAGAACGTACAACCAGCCATAAGTTACCTGTTAGAAAAATGAAGGCGCTTTATCAAAAATGGCTGATGTTAGAAGAAACTCATGGAACTCCTGAAAGCGTTCAACAAGTGAAGGATACTGCTAATGATTATGAAAATAACCTTATGGATACTTTGAAGCAGCCTTCGTAAAGAATTTTTCTGTTCTTATTTATTGTATATATATAAGTATAAAATATTTATTGTAATTTATGTAATGTATCTATTGTAAATAAATGTTATAAATTGTTAAATATTAAATGTTGTTAAATGTAAAATATTACAATCCAAAATCCTTAGTAAAATCCTCAATGCTCCTTACTTTGTCACAAATAAAATCATACATAAAGACCTTAATGTTTCCTATGTAACCGATCTAGCCCGAACCAGATATCACTCCTTCCATTACAAACTCTCTAACCACTCAAACCCCCTAGTTTGTAATATTGCATCCTCTTCTATTCCTGACAATCCTCTGAGGTGCCTGAAAAGAAGATGGCCACGAGACCAGCTAATGTAAAATGTCATTAGAAAGCTACCAATGGGTAGTTTCTCTACGCGCCTGTAACACTCCAATTTAACTTAGATCAGATTTACTAAATGTATTATAATGTACAGTTGTAAATAGCAATAAATAAATATTAAAAAAAAAAAAATGTAAAATGTTGTAAATATTAAAAATTTTTAATTTTAAAATTCTTTGTTCTATTGCAATGTAAAATATACAAAAAAGGCCAAGAATGTATTATGGCTGAATGAAATATGTCTTGTATTAAATGATTTGTTAGTTATTAAAGAAAATATTTCATTTCATGTTTTAATATGTTGTTTTTTTTATATCTAATTAAGTCAATTTCAAAATGAAATATTGAAAACATGATGAACAAGTAATAATACTATTCATTGATTTTCACTTGTATTTTAAGAAGCATAAGAGCCAGATGCTAAATAGAGAGTTTCGAGTGTAGAGTATAGAGTATTCCTATTATATAGTAATCAGAGTTTGCTTTTACTGGTTCTGGTGGGAGAAACTAATACTTCAGCCCTTAGTGGCTACCCACAGCATAATGGTGTTACGATGCATGTGGTAAAAACCAGGTTTTATTTTTATATATATTGTAATAATTTTAAAAATATTAAAAATTAAAAAAAAAG
>NW_027108420.1:717347-720518 GCF_000696795.3 Halyomorpha halys
ATGTGTGTGTATAATCTTAAAAAATATTAGGTTTGATGAAAAATGTATTCTGACCATAACTACAGTTAATTGAATCTCCTTCATAAGTGGAAGTATATTTTTTTCTTTTCTATATCCTGTAGTTTCTGAGATATGGAGTAGATAAATATGGCTTATCAATCACTTAGCTTGGTATTGACTGTGAAGTATCGGAAAATTGGACTGACGCTTTCTCAAGTTGTATAATAGTGTAACTAAAAGTATTAAACAGGACACTTTTGTTTTTTGAATGCTAGGAGTAGATGTCTAATTTGACTGGAATAATATTTGTCCTTTCCATATTTGACATAAAACTCACTTTTTAAGAAAATATGATTAAAAATGAAATGTCATAGTATGATGCTTTCATAAATGAATTCATAATTATTTTAAATGCAGCTGATAAAACAATAACTTCTTGGAAAGTTTCTTTCTAGAAAATTTCTTATTACTAATCGATATTTTATATTTATCGCCAGAAGAAAATTTAATGAAATCGAAGTGATTACTAAAAGAGAAGTAGTTACTTAGCTTAAGTTGGGCAAGATCTTTTTGTCACTTCAGTTTTCATGGTGAATGGGCGATTTTTAGGAACGTATATTTAATATAACCACGGTGCTATTGTAATGAATTTTTTTTTCTTTGTAATTTCATGATTTTTCTCTCTATTACAGACCTTTTAAAATGCTCTAGAGTTTTTAAATATCTACCAATATAACTAGGTTCAGCAATATCTTAAACTTGAAATTCTCGTTATAGTGTGCATCAATTCATCATTCTTAAATCTGCAGTCGTATTATTTTTTTTTCTTACCTCCTATTTATTTTTATTTATTAAAACTATTACAATTATACATAGTACTTAAAACTAAGGATTATGTATAAACTAGAAACATTTTATCTTGGTTTGCCTTACGGCATCGCTTCTCGGCCCTTTCGGCTAAGATCTAAATGTAGCCGTATTATTTTTTTAATTTTCAAAATCCTCTTTATTTATGTATAATTACAATTACAAATATATAATATAATACATATTATATATACAAATTTTACATATTGACTTTGTTTGCCGTATGGCAGTATAAGATGGGTTACAGGGCCCGCTGAAGGCGGTTTTACATTGCTAACATAATAGTTTGGGGCTTACATAGAATGGGGTGGGACCATTCCGGCTGGTGGTGCCGTATTAGAGTTAGTCGACGACCTTATATGGAATCCCGAATGTTTCCGAAATCTAACGAATGCGACCGTTAATTAACGAGACCTTTATTAGTATTAATACAAGGATTAAATTGATATGCCAATTTAAACAAGGATTGAATTGATATATTGATATTTTAGGACTGAAAATAATTTGAAATTATAATTAAATATCGTAGAATGAAATTTCTCATTAGATTAGTATTAATTTTAAATTATAGAATTACTCTATCCAGTTTTGTGAAAGAATGAGAAGAAAATAATTGATTGAAATAATAATTTATTTTTAAAAAGTTCCTAATAAAATTACTAAGAATATTTTTAAAATTTATTTTTTTGATAACAAGTATTTTTTTTTGTATTTTGTGGCAAATATAAAAAAACACGAAATAAACTAACGAGGTGATATGAATTATTGTTTTACCTCTAGGGTTTCATATTCTTATTGTGACAGCCAAAGAAATAAACTGACTAAAAAAAAAAAAATACTAATAAAATATAATATATACACTTTGATAGAAATTAGATTACTCGATATATAAACTAAGTAAAATTATCCACTTAAGATTTTCACGGTGATTAAAATAATTTACCTACACATTGGGAAGTTGAAAATGTCCTTAATACGTGAGAACTTATTTGAAAACAAAAATGTTACTGCCTGCTGAGTTTTCTAAAGAAAGAAAAAGTAACTTTTTTTCGGATAACTGGAGTGTTCGGAGTACCGAAGTTCGGATTAGTGAGATTAAACTCTATACTCATATACTTAAATACAGTTACATATATAAAGGTATAACTTTTCGGTGGAGCAACGTGGTCCCGAAGAGACGAGGCTAGGAGTAGAAGGGAGAGAACCGGTCATGCAGTTTCCCCCACCGTTTTATTGTAGCTCGTAGAGGTTAGGCCGTTGTCCTCAGTACGGCGAATACCGGCTTCTTGTCTGGTAGTCCAAGGGAAGTCTTGGTCGGAGGTTTCAGTGTGCCGATGTACCGTGTGTTCAGAATTACGCTCTGACAAGCGTGTGGACAGTGGTGGAGTCCGGAGACTGCGTCTCGTACGAAACATTCCGAAGTGAAATTGCGTTTGAATTATTTAACAAAACTCGCCTATCTTTTATTACGTGTATGAAGAAATATTTGGCAGACTATGAAACGAGGAAATTTGTGGATTTGTAAGTAAATTTATTTGAATAAATTGGATTATAAACTATAGCTTCAATTTTACAATAATACTCTAATTATTTGCCATACATACATAAGAATGAGTATATTATAAGTCTTTTGATTTGAGAAACATATAAATGTAAAACTTTTTCTTGTCGAAATCTTACAATTGAAATAATTTATTTTTCATTGTTCTTCATACAAATATTCCAATTTTAAACATTAATTACACAATAAACCTTATGCCAGAAGTGTCGAAATTCTATTCAATAAGACTATATGATACAAATATATGAACCGAATTTTTTATTAAAGTTTTAGAAAGTCAATCTTAATAACTCGGATAAGTTCATCTATAAAATTATTTTAAAATGATCAGATATAATTTAAACATTTGAGGAGTTTTCTAACAAAAGTTGATATATCCATTTCTGAAAGGTATTTTTTTCTTTTTTTGACAGAGTTTTACACGATACGAACCTTATTGAGTTGTTTGCAAAATATTAATTTCCCCATATCACATCATTACTTTAATAATTATCTGACTTATCTGAATAAGATGCTTCCATCATATTTTTTAAATAACTTTTCAAATTAGTCATTTATAATTACTTAAATTGTTGTATGAAATGCCAAAAAGCGTATTATTTTACATATTAATAACAACACAATATGTACACATGAATCATCATAAAATAATGATTTAATCATAATATAATAATTCATAATTGATTATGTTAAGTAAAATTACTAATTATTTTCTGAATAATTATTTGTATATAATTAATAAA
>NW_027108420.1:720772-722300 GCF_000696795.3 Halyomorpha halys
TATACTTTTTTTTTTTTATTCAAACTATTAAGAAATTTACTTTTATTTCATTTTATAGTAGTCTTTCAAATTTAGGTACTTCTAATAAACCCTAAAAAATAAACGACATATATATCTGATGAGACAATTTCAATAAATGGATGCGAAAAAGGATGAAAAGTAAACATTGCATTCTTGAATACGATTATCTCGTACAAGCATCCTTAACTGATTAGAACAATTGAAAACTTGAAATTGATATATATTTGCCTTATTTGCCGTAAGATTGCAGTCTGAAGTATTCCTTTTCATTGAACTGATAGGAAGAACAATTCAAGACAGCATTAAGTTCGGTCGTTTAGATTTACTGACTCAAAGATTTGTCTTTCATAAATTAGGCTTGAAAAATCTAGATTAAAATAAAAAACGACCATTCTTATTTATAAAACAATATTAAGACTGTTACTGATCTACGGTCTATTCAAAACAAAATTAAGAATCGCGGTATACCTGTTGATGGCTTATAAGAAAAAGTGAATCTCGAACTACAACTGGAATCGACAGACGAATTCACTAAAAAACGTTTTACAATTCCATTCCAGTTACAAGAAGTTGAAGGTGCAATGGGACAACGTGGGACATCCAGTCTCTGTCGAGAAGACTCGAAGCCCAAATTATAGCAAGACATTTTGCTAGTAACTCTCTATATTCATCTGTTTTTATTATTATTTATTTTCTTCTTCTCTCAAATTATTTTTTTATTATAGGCAGTTGTTTATTTTATTAATTCTAAAAATAATAAAAATGATCCTTATAATAATCCTAATAATCACTGAATTGTACCACCAATTGCTCTCTACATAAATCCTTTCAGTGATGCCCCTACAAACCCAATTCTACTCTTTCAGTTTTAATGAAATCCTCCCATCTACGTTTCGGTCTACCCCTCGGACGTTTACCCGTTGTTTCAGTGCTAATTAAATTTTTTGGGAACCGCTCGTTACTAAACCCTACAACCTTACTTACACGCCGCGATGCTTTAACTTGAACTATATAGACCGGGTGTAGTCCCCTTAATTCAGTGGTGTGTAGTCTTCTAAATTCTCCCGTTAATTCATCATTTTTCGGTCCACATATTTTACGTAATACATTATTTTTGAAAACTTTAAGGCGCTATTCATCCCTTAGTGCAAGAGGCCACGTCTCGCATCCATAAAGAACAGCGGGAAAAATAATAGTTTTGTAAATTCTAATTTTTAAGTTTTTGGATAGTAGGCGTGAACTAAGCAATTTCAAAAGTGAGAACTGACAAGCATTTCCCGCCTTCAACCTAGCTTTTATTTCCTTACGAATTTCGTTTTTTCTAATGAGGTGTAGATAGTTGACCGTAGATTAATGATTGGAGAAGTTTGTCGGGGGATGCAGTCAGCAAAGAACAACATAAATAAACAAAACCATATTTATTTATTTTATGCCAACGTTTCGACCTGAATTTCCGGTCTTCATCAGGGTTATAGAACAAAAGAGATAACAACAACATTTAGAGAAA
>NW_027108420.1:723593-724857 GCF_000696795.3 Halyomorpha halys
GGTAGTAGATTGAAAACAGTGACAGATGAAATATAATATCATGTAGGTAAGAAGATATGTATAATATAAGATATGAAAGTAGAACAAAACCATATTTATTTATTATAACTAGTATATTATAACTACTTGCATATCTTATATTATACATATCTTCTTACCTACATGATATTATATTTCATTTGTCACTGTTTTCAATCTACTACCATCCAATTCCACAATTATTAATAAATTAAAAAAAAATTATTATTCAATTATCAGTTATTAATTTTTATCATTTATGATTTAATTCAATATTTTGTATAATTCAAAATTTGTTTGTATACTATTCCTTTTCAATTGTATGTTTCTCTAAATGTTGTTATCACTTTTGTTGTATAGCCCTGATGAAGACCTGAAATTCAGGTCGAAACGTCGGCATAAAATAAATAAATATGGTTTTGTTTATTTATGTTGTTCTTTGCTGACCGCACCCCCCAACAAACTTCTCCAATTCGTTTTTTCTAGTTACCGTAGAACCTAAATACTTAAACCTATCTAACTGTTTGTTCAAACGTATTTCCTCCTATTCTATGAATATTAATTTTTTTATTTTTTTCATTCTTCAATTACTAAACTATTATTATTGTTTTAATTATTTTAAAAATAATTTATTTAAAATTAGTTAACAATTATAATAATTTAAATAGTTAAGCATATCATTTGCACGAGAATTAAGTTCAGGAGGTACCCGGAGATATACCTTTTTTACTTTACCAATAGTCTTTAAGTATCCATTGACTTCTTGTATTCAGCTGTTCTGCAAGTCCTTTAAATGTTTGGTAAGGGGTTTCTTCCACAGTAAGCCTGAGTTCATCTTCGTCAATCGCTGGTGGAGGCCTTCCTCTCGGTTGGTTATTCACGTGTGTGTCATCAGCTAAAACTCTTTTCAAAAAACCAGCGAAAGGTCCATTCGCTACACACCCTACTCCGAATTCCGTGGTAATGATTATTGCAATTTGGGCTACCGAGTGTCCAAGTTTAAACTAATAGAAAAAAATAAATAGAAAATCCCGTGTTTGGTAATACTTGATAGCATACTAAACAATGTGCAATCAATTAGAATGATAGTAAATATTATATTATATAAATTAAAGAAAGAGGTTTAATAACAACACATTATAATCTATTGGAGAAGTTTGTCGGGGGGTGCGGTCAGCAAAGAACAACATAAATAAACAAAACCATATTTATTTATTTTATGCCGACGTTTTGACCTGAGTTTCAG
>NW_027108420.1:725953-739507 GCF_000696795.3 Halyomorpha halys
CCCCTTTTATTTGTATAATAAATATTTGTGAGTACTTATCGGCCATGACCGGTTTACCGAAACTGGTAGGAGTTTATAGCTATATTTATGTATATAACAGATAAGAATCAAACCCTAGATTTCTCACTCTCATTTGATTACATACCTGCCGAGTTTCTTATCGCAGGTAGCTTTTGCAATGTCATTCTCCCCTGGATTCTGTATCGTCTTCCTCAAGTTCCTTTGGAACCCTTCTCGACTGCAGTCGTCTCTTCCTTAAGTACTCCTGATGACGCGAATTCTCTTTCCTTTCTGACTTGAGACATTAGCATTAACTATAAAACCATTATTTTTTCTACAACTCTTCCTTTAAACATTTTCCTTCAACTCATTAACTTACTTGTACCAGTTTCATGATGAATCTGCATGTTAGCAGAGCAAAGAACCTTTCTGTCTAGCTCCTCTTTCATTCCTGTTGAACTACATCCTAACTCGATCATCTGTAAAACCATAACCTAAAACCATTGATTCTATAGTATGCTCCGTTAAATCTGATCTCGCTATCCTTGATACACATGTCTCTTTCAGAACCTCTATTCGACCTTCTTGTACCAAGAAAAAAAAGATCTAAAGAAGCACGAAGCAGTCGCATAATTTTTCTCAGTAGTTTTCCAATGAAATGTAGTCCTTCTCACCCTCTACCGTTAGAATAGGGTGATAACCAGTAGATAGCATCTCCCATATGTCAGAAATGACTAGGTCGGGTGTGAACAAAAAATTGTCGTTTCTTGAATTATTTTTAATTTTTCATCATACTTTTATATCTCTTTCTTGTATAAGCGACGAATTTGAAATAGAATTAACACCGTTAACGGTCACCTCCCCTCCTCTCTTGCACCCTTCCGATATTTTATCAAAGTCGCCAAAGCTCTCAACTTGAACAGACGGGTGGTCCTGATTTATTTTTTACTCATTTTTAATTATTATTATTAATTTTATTTTTGTTTATCCTTTCTCGACCTTTATTTAATCTCAACTTACTTCTTTATTTTCCGGCTTTTAGGGTGTTAAATTTTGTTTTCGCAAATTAATTTTTCTATTTTTGCGTCTCCTGCATATTTCTAACCTTATAGTTTACGTAATTTTTAATATTCTTATCATTTTTTATATTAATACTATTTCATCTTTTCTTTTATTTGTGTATAATTTTCTTAATTTACCGTTTTGTATCTTATTATGTTAAAATGTTCTTAGTTGTTTTTGTATCTTTTTAGCCCTTACGGAGCTCTACAAAGTGGGGCGAAACGGCGGGAAATAAATAGTTGTCAACTATTTTTGTTTCTCTTTTCATCGCAACCCTGACCATCTTCTTCATTATTTTATATAATGACTAATTATGTAATATTATTGTCTTTCTGAAAATGGTTTCTGAAACTTTCTTTACCACATAGTGTATACATAAATATATTTGATGGTTTTTTTTTATCAAGTATTTTGATCATATCGAATGTTGAGAATCATCTGTTGGAAAGAGCGTTTTAAACTTTACTAGGCATTACTAGATGCTCGACCATAACTGACATGCAATATTCGCTTCCTTAAACAGACGTTAATTTTGCACTCTCACTGGGTATGTTGCAACGGACTGGCATGACGTCGAAATAAATTTTCGTCACTTGCACTTCTAAAAGAGGAATCATTCTATTATCATCTGGAGGTCTTAACTTTTAACGGATCTTTTGTAGTTCTCTGATGCTCAACAGAAGGTTTATGATATTATGTCCTCTGTATATTAATGATATCCATGATTTTTTTTTCTACTCTATTTTATTATATACTAGCTGACCCGGCAATACTTCGCTTCCGCTATACTTGAGGATGTATATAGATTTAATGAACACAATTGATAGTTTAATTTATATTATTGTATTTAGTTAAATTAAACATATAGGTATAGTTTATTATTATGATTTTGTAACATAAATTGAACCAATATATGCGATAAGGAACAAAACAGACACTGTTTATCAGACCGACTGGCCTTTGAAAGTGTCGTAAAACATTTTTTAAGAGAGAAAAAAAGTTGGTATTCGTTTTAGTACCTCAAGATTCCCTTAAATACTAATTTTTGAAAAAAATCGGGAAATATAATTTTTTAGTCCAAAATTTGCGCCTTACATCGGCCTTTGATTCCTTTTTAAAAAAACAAAAAAATAAATAATTTCAATACTACTAGACCAGTGTACAACAAAATTGGCAGTTCTTTATATGGATCTATAAACTGCATCAAAGGACACAGACCAGATCTAATAAAACAAATTAGGAACGGAGATCTAAAAAACGTGTACATTTTTTATCCATGTTTGAAACTCATATTTTGCCCTTATAATAATATAGTTAAGCTGATGTAGACAGAAAGAGCAGACATTCAACTTTCTAACGGTTCTATTAAAGTAGGAACTGGATGAAATGCAGAGGAGTAATGAACGATATATGAATAATAGTCAATGGAAGAAAAAAAAAATCCTAAATTGAGGTAAAAAATTTATAATTTCTAATTTATATGAAAAATGGTATTTGGTAGTTTTAGAGGACGCTAAAAACGAATATGAAATACTTTTTTCTAAAAAAAAATTTGCTGACCTATTTTACACAAATATTATAATTATGGTACTATATTATGTTTTTATAATTTTTTGTAATATAATATAGCTTAATAAAATTCGTAATAAATTTTCTTATTCCTTGGAAAGGGACGAATCGATTGGTGAACAATAATCGTGAAACAAAATAGTACAAGAGCCCAAGAGGAGAAAAAATGCAGTTATTTCACCCCCAATTTTGATTACTTGATTGAAAACTATGTATAATTACTAGTCAAAATTGACGAGTCTGCCAAGTATAGGTACCGGGAAGAAAAAATGGCGCCTGTTTCAAAACGTTACAAATAATTAATTTTTCATTGGGAGCACTATATCTTTACAAATACCAACAACAATAGAAAATCCATGAGAGCATCATTTAAAGTAGAGTACATTTGCTAAAATTTAAGCCCTAATAGAGCAATTTACGTTCAATAGTTCTCGAGATATAGCTTTTTAAAAAGCAATATTTCATAAAAATGTTCTATGGAACGTACTGAAATATCAGTAGTTACGTTAATTTATTTTGAGAAATCTATATCTCAGGAACTATGTGACATAGCTAGTTTAATGAGCTATAAAGTAGTTTATGACGTTTATTTTCGTAGGAGCTTTCATGAAATTTGCTAAAATAAATTGATTTATAGTTGTTCGGACAAATTTTCATTTGCCAAATTTATATTCATAGGTGAATATTATAACTACTACCCCTACGAAGATAAGTGTCATAAACTACTTTATGATGATACTTTATGATTTATAACTATGTTATAGTAAATTTAACTAGGTTTAATTTGAGTGCAGATAGACCGACAGTACGTCCAATGGTTTCTGAAATAAAGTTTTTCATAAGTCAAACATATTGTCCGAATAACTATAAATCAATTTATTTTAGTAAATATCATGAAAACTACTATTCCTACGAAGATAAAGTTCATAAACTACTTTATAGTCCATAAAATTAGCTTTAATTCAGTTCCTGAGATATTGATTTCTCAAAATAAATTAACTAACTACTGATATTTCAGTACATTTTTATGAAATGTTGCTTTTTAAAAGGCTATATCTCGAGAACTATTGGACTTAGCTTATCGACAATAGCTCGATTAGGACTAATCTTTCAGCAAATTTATTCTTCTTTAAATAATGTTCTTTTAGATTTTCTATATCTTCATACATAGTTTTCATTAAAGTAATCAAAAAATTGTGGTGAGATAACTGCCTTTTTTTCCTTTCAGGCTCTCTTACTAAAACGTATTCTTTCTGAGCTGCTAACAAAAAACGCTTAATTTCCTTCATAACTTTTTTTCTACTAGAGAGTTCGGGGATTTTATTATCTTCAAACCTTCCCAAAGCAAAAGGGAACATTTAAAAAAAAACAAAAAAAAAACACGTAAATAGGTCCAGTAATTCAAAATTTTATTCTGGATAAAGATTCGACCATTTTCTTTTATAGAAACTTAAATAATTGTTGTAACATGTTCACATATATGACCAGTGGATTTTTATATCCAAATCGATTTTTTAAGATAGCAAAACAAAAAATACAAATATTAGAAACTGTATGAGTTCATCAAAAGGAATTAAACCAAATCTTTCATACTGTTCATCAAGATCTTCCCATCTCTTGTAATTCAATCCAGATGCTTTCAACGAAATAAGGGCTGGATACAAATGTTGCTACTTCCTAGATACGTATATTATAAGTGATTTATTAAATTCCATAGTGATTCAACGATTACTCAAGGAAACAATATTTTATTTATGACTGTAATGAAATATTACAATGACATGGATGTCAATTATTATTAATTACACAAAGTACGAAAGCCTGACATCTGTCGATTCAACCTTATCATTAAATAGATATTAGATGACTAAATTAAAATATCAATTTAACGCTGACAATGGTACCATAACGCTCAATGTTATTTACGAATGATCTGGATTTCCATAAATTTTAATATTAATTTTGTACCTCTAGCGTCATTGGATTCCATATTACTATTTAATTATCAATGCATCGTCATGACAACCACATTAGATAAATTATTGATTATTTTAATTCACAATTTAAATTGACTCAGGATAAACCAGACGATTTATATTATATATGATTAAATGAAGAAGGAAGTTCATCATAATTTTTGGCTACTTCTGACCTACTTTACACAGTGCCACATTATGTTTTTATAATTTTTCGTGATATAATATAGCTTAATATAATTAGTAATAATTTTTATTTATTCATTGGAAAGAGACAAATCGGTTGGTGTACAATAATCGTTAAACAAAACGTATTCTTTCTGAGCTGCAAACCAAGGGCATTCGGGGATTTTATTATCTTCAATATAATATTCAACCATTCCCTTTTATATAAAGATATGTTATTTTTTTAAATAAAAATTCTTGACAATAGGTTTGTCCTATATGTATTTGATATGCAATACCGGTACGAGGATAGGCCTTGAGGTATTCAAGACACTGCTGTAATAGAAATTACTGTAGAAGTCTCCCAGGCTAAGTCCTATAAATAATGTGGCTAGGGCTATACCTGATAACAGATAGTCAAGCCGAAAAATAAAGTATTAAGTAAAATAGTTAATTTCATGTAGAATTTAGTTAATACAATCCATACTGATTGGAGTTGAATTCTATAAAAAATCAAAAAGTAAGTAATTTAAAACAACAATATGGTATTTTTGTTAAAAGGAACAAAACTATAATATCAAATTGTGGTATGGTATTGGACTCTCATATCTTAACCAACTGAACACTTTCCAGTGTAGCCCGTCTCAGAGCTCACCAATCATATCCTTTTAATAAACTGAATAATAGTTCTGAAGAGCAGGTCCGGTTCCCAAAATATTTTTTTCTAATTTCACTACACTGTGACAGGTTCTCAAGAAGTCAAAGAAATCTTCCTTTTCTTCGGAGTTATAAACCGGAATTAAAAGATAGATAGGTTGACACTTCATTCATTTCCATCTTTTAATTTTAAGATATGTTTTAATACCTCCGTTAATTTTTTTTTTTGACTCCACTGATACATTTGTTTGTAGACTTTTTTGAAACTTCAGTCGGATTAAGGCAAGGTTGTCTGTTTAGCCCTTTGCTATTTGCATTATTCCTCGACGATGTACATAGAAATGTGGGCGAAGAGCTAGAAAAAGCAGGAGCTAAAATACGTTTGCTGAATGCAGACGACGTTGTAATGATGGACCCCTCTCCTGTAAAGTTACAGCGAATGATAAGCCACCTGGAGGATTACTGTCGTTTGTAGAATCTGTATGTAAATAAAAAATATAGTTTTCCCTATAGAGGCCGGCTTTCCAGGTTGGGAATTTGGGAGAAACCCAATTGAGGTAATAAATGAATATAAATATCTGGGTGTAAGAATTACTCTAAAGTTGATCTTTGGGCGCCACTTTTCAGAAATGGTCAGTAAAGCTAACTTTGGTTTGAACTACATCTGGCATAATTTGAAGACAATAACGTCCCATATATTTATATAAATAATTATACGTATGTATACCATATAGGTAAATTTGAAGTTTACAAATAAATCTTTCGGGCGGTGGTTTGTGCCTTGGGGTTTCGAGCACTAAGACGTTCAATAAAAATGTATAAGGTATTTAGAAAAAAATTACTGCTCTTCCACAGATATACATCAAACCATATTTTACATCAGGAAACAGTTATCTACATGAATACGCAAAGCCAGGTTTGCGCTTAACTCATATCCTGGCAAAAGAGGTGAAAACGAAATTTCATTGGTACCGAAAGTGGCAGGAATTTGAGGAATGTTGTAGAGTATATCTCTATATTTCAAATGTTGCTAATCTCGGCGGAAAACATATCAATCGTAAAAAATGTCTCCGAACTAGTTTTTCTTTGTTTGTAGGCGCATGTGTGGTTGAAACAGAAACGCCATATTTAAATAATAATTTTGTTCTGATATCGATTCGGTCAATTTTTACACATTTATATTTGACAACCAGATATTTATATTCATTTACTACCTCTCGTCTGAGTTTCCTCCCACCTCTAGAATCTATGAATAGGCGGCCTCTGTAGCGGAAAATTATATTTTTTTTATTTATATGCAAATTCGACAAACGAAAGTAATCCTCTAGGTGGCTCATCATTCTCTGTAACCTTACAGGGAGGGGGCCATCACTACAACGTCGTCTGCATACAGCAAACGTATATTACTCTTACTATTTCTATCCCTTCGCCCAAATTTTCATAATCGTTGAGGAATAATGCAAATAGCAAAGGGCTATGCAGACAACCTTGCCTTAGCCCGACTAAAGTTTCAAAAAAATGTACCACTGGAGTAAAAATCAGTGAAAAAATAATTAATAGAAGTAATAAAACATTTAGTAAAATTAAAAAATGGAAACGGTAAGAAAATAAATGAGGTATAACGTGAAAACGTTGGTTACTATTAATTATTTTTTTCTACCATTTTGAAATAATATTTTTCACCGCCATCCGGACCATGTTCCAACAAATAGTTACATCGTTAAACTAACAGTCTTCCAATTTAACGGGTTTTGTTCTAAATCATCACGAGGTGAAATAGTTTAACGGAGTTTGGAACAAATTCTTTCAAATGTTTTTTTGAATAATTTATTTATTGTTATTTACAACTGTATACATATATACACATCAAGTAAATTTGCTGTAAGTGATATTATGACATGATACAAACATGTGGAGAATCTACCCATTGATAGAACTCAAAAAACATTTCTAAAGGAGAAGATCTCGAGGCCATCTTCTTTTCAGACGCCTAGGAGGATTATTATGTAGTGAAGGAGAAGTTTTTCAAATGTTAAAAAAATAAATATTAAAATCTGGAAAACGGACTTGGCCGGTTTTGGAATAAAATTCTTCAATTCTGAATTATAGATTACAAAGACGGTTATAAACTAAATCCCAGACGATAGGACAGCATCTGTTATCCGAATCCCATCCTCAATACTGCTAGTGTGACCTCAGCATTCAACATCACCTGACTGCTGTGTCAGCAAGGTGCAGTTGTCGCGTTAGTGTAACGAGTCGGGCGAGACATCTCTCGTCAATATATTAAATCATTTAATTATTGTAATAAAATGGAACTTTTATATAACAGAGACCAACGGTGAATATGATCTTATCCGTTATAAAGAGATATTCGTTAAAAAGGGGTTGGTATAAAAAAATAAAAACATGAAATCAAGCTGTGATAGCTCGTAAGTTAGAAATAAACAATATGATTATGTATCATTTAAAAAAAAAAATTCAAAAGAAAGAAAATCACTTTGTTAAAAATTTTGTGCAGCCAACTACATTGGGTTGCCTCTTACATAGCATACTTGACATTAGTAAACAACAATTTGTTTTGAATCCAATTAATATAAACAGTCACAGCATAAAATTATAAAAAATAATCACGTTATAAAAATTTGTGAATTGTTTTAATTATTATTTTGAATCATAAATTGTTCAAGGACATATCATAATTTTATGGATGACCTGTGACTATGGTAATAAGAAATTTGTGTTGTTTCGGAGAAAAGCTGTGGACGGCCCACGGTATTTTTTTTTCGATTTTTTTATTATCAGTATCTTGAAACGTAATATAACTAAATGTTCCGTAAAAACCTTTCAATTCTGGATTCAGGAGTTTGTACATTGATATTTTATAATATGAATATCGGTTATAGAGGAGTGGAAAATACTGATGAGAAATAAAATTGGTGTCCACATCCGGAATGGAGGGATTCCCCAATAGGGAAGTTACGTATACATTAAATTTAATAATAATGACAATATTTTAAATAATACAGTATAAAAAAATGATTAAATTTGGTGAGATGATAAAAACAACACATAACTATTATTAAAAATTTCTTAAAAAGGAGATTATGAAAAAGATTGTTTTTACACTTAAATTAATCGTATATTCAAGAAATGTTTTTAAAAACTGTTTTATCCTAAACTCTCCAATCCCATATCACAGCCCTCGAAGAATGGTGTAATTGGAGGATTAAAATATATTCCAATAAATCCCATCATTACCTCTACCCTACGTCGTAAACCTACAGACTGCCCTGCAGTATACTTCAATAATGTTGCCCTTACCCCTGTTGAACAGATCTGCTACCTTGGACTACATCTGGACAAACGACTAACCTGGAATCCTCACACAAAACTGAAAAGACAGGAAACTGCACGTCGATTTCGACTATTACAGCACTTACTAGACAAACGGTCCAAACTTCCAATTCATTAAAAAAGACTGATTTACGTGACAATTATGAGGCCTATGTGGACATACGGCGTTGAGCTTTGGGGCTCCACTAAACCTTCGAATTCTTCTCCAATCCATACAATCCAAAATTCTTTGTAAAATCCTAAATGCTCCCTACTTTGTCACAAATAAAATCATCCACAAAGACCTTACTGTTCTATTGGTAACTAGCCCGAACTAGATACCAATCCTTCCATTACAAACTCCCTAACCACTCAAACCCATTAGTTTCTAATCTTGCATCCTCTTTTATTCCGGACAATCCTCCGAGGTGTCTGAAAAGAATATGGCCTCCAGACCTTATATTGTAAAAATATTTTTAGAATGCTACCAATGGGTAGTTTCTCTACATGCTAGTTCCATACCATTATGATTTCCTCAAATTTACTAGATGTATTTTATGTACAGTTGTAAATATCAATAAATAAATAAAAAAAAAAACTATTTTAGATGGGTCTAATAAATTTAGTTTGATAATATATCAATATACATATAATATACAAAATATTTCTGCACTGCTATAACCCAAGACCAACGGTTGTGGAAGGAGGTAATTTGATAAGAATCACGCTCAACTGCCTCATATATAGGTTAAAATAATGATATACTTTTTTTTTTTATACATTGCTTATTAACCTGTGATGTCTCGGTCCCCACCAGGTCGGATTTCATTCTAATATATGTGACATCTGGTTAAATGAGCGGTAGGACACTGTTTCAGAAAGAATGCGGCAAGGGTTATTCCGGATAATAGATGGTCTGCGCAGTAAATAAAATAAATATTGATATGAATGACAAATTAAAAAATATTTCTTCGATATAGATTATAATTAATTTCCTTTCACCATAATTTAGATATAATTTTTCACACATTCAAGCAAAAAAAAAAAAAAAAAATTTACAGTGAAATATAAAAAGAGAGATAATACTTAAGAGTTATCATTACATGAGAAAACATTATTAAATGTGATGTCTTGGTGCCATCATCTTGGACGGATAATCGGGGTTTTATTCTGATGTTCCTTTTTCTGTACTATATTTTATTCTATTTAACGCACAATAATAAAAAAAAATATTTAAATGTTTATTAGAGTGATTAAAATTAATAAAATGTCACCCACAGGATTCCCTAATTTACGCTCTAAAGGCTGGTTTCGGTAGTTGAACTCACCACGCACTTGCGGTCATTTCGAGGAAAGAAGTGTTCACAGGATTAACATATTTCCGGCTTATAACTGTTTTACCTAACTGTCAAGAGCACGCAACCAAACGAAATGCATCCATTAACATGGGAATATTTATAATTATACCAGATGCAGAATAAATGCCTTAGAAGTAGCTATTTTGGTATTTATTGCTATTGGAAAGCTAAATTGTTTGTTTTTCAGTTTTACGTATTTGTAATATCTTTAGTTGACTAAACTACAAGACAAAAGCCAAACCTTTGCTAAAACCACTAGCAGATTCTTGTAATGACAGTAGAGGAAGTGAGTGGTACGTAGCCTCATTTTCTAACCGCAATTCCTTCTCCGACTTCAGGCAGCATTCAGCTTCCTCACGAACTCTACTGATTTTCCACAATTATAACTATCGTAGTATGCAAGTTTAAACAAAATTTCTCACTTCACTCTTACCGTGATCTCAATATATCCTAAACATTATAAAAATAATTTTTTCGTCTGGACTGACTCATTTTCGATAAAATTTTATGCAGAATTGACAACACTTTTTAAGATCGAATCTATCATAGAAGTTCTTAGATGGCTCATCAAATACAAGGAAACGACGGAAAAAATGGTCCTTGAAAAAATGTCTTCAAAGTTTAAAAAACTCTTTAATCACGGAAAATATAGGTTAAGTTTATCATCCGAAAAGTGTGTAGATATATCAGTAGACATGGAATGTTATAAGTACTAGAGCACAATAAGAGAAAATATTCAGTTATGTCACCCCAATGATTACTTTATGAAAACTATTTATAATTACTAGTCAAAATTGATGAGTCTGCCAAGTATATTTAGGGGGAATAAAAAATGGCAGCAAAACGTTAAAAGAAAATATTTTTTCATCCGGAGCTCCATATCGTTAAAACTACCTACTACACTAGGGATATTTAAGATGTGTTAAATGTAAAATGTTTTACCTCGTTAAAAGTAGGGGTATTCATAATACTGTGTTAAATTTAAAATGTTTTACCATGTTAAATGTCATAAGTATAGCATTGTGAGGGAGGAGCTCTATTTAAAGTCATGTTAAATGGTAAAAGCGGATTTTCTGAGCAACTTGTTTAGTAACATTTCCTTCCAAAACTTCATGTTATTGTTTACTTCTAAGTTTTGATTAAAGAAATTTATTATAAAATGCTTAAAATAAGTGTAAAAGTTTGGCTACTGATTGTCCTTTTTAAAAAGTCCAAAACACAAGACAAAAGAAAAAAAAAACACAAACTACGAGTAAGTAACCTAATGTGACAATAAATAAAACGGTGACAAGTTCAACTGGTCTGTTTCGTGACGTCATTCTCCATATAACAGACCTAGTAATAGACTCTCAGCCATGTTACATGTTATATCGTTTTAACATGGTAAAAGAAGGAAATATTTATCCATTTAACATAACTTTTTCCATTTAACACGCTTTAACATGTTAGACTAAATGAATACCCCTATTATAGGATTGTGAGCAGCCCAATATCAAGTCATGTTAAATTCTAACTGCATAAGAGCTCCTAGCGGATTTTCTGAGCACCTTGCTTTATAACCTTTCTTTCCAAAACTTCATGTTAGTGAAACTTCTAAATTTTGATTAAAGTGTCTAAAATGAGTGAAAAGTGAAAGCTGTGTTAAAGTTTGGCTACTGAGTGTCTTGTTGATCTGTGAGGAAGAGAACCAAGATGAGCTAATTAACAACTGTCATTACACTATTATTATTGTCATTCTTTGCTTTATTAGTTTTAAAAACATCCAAAACAATACTAACACAATCAAAGCACAAAATACGAGCAAGTAACCTAACACAACAAACAAAACGGTGACGAGCTCTGCTGGTCTGTTGCGTGACGTCACTCTCCATTTAACAGACCAAGTAACAGTCTCTCAATCATGTTATATGTTATATCGTTTTAACATGCTAAAAGAAGGAAATTTTTCTCTATTAAACATAAGTTTTTCTGTTTAACACGCTTTGACATGTCAAACTAAAGATCATGAATACCTCTACTGTAAAACCTAATAGGACATCATTTAAAGTAGAGTAAATTTACCTAAAAATGAGCTCTAACGTAGCTAACTATTTATTTTAAATAGTCTCTAAGATTCTAAGATACAGTTTTTTAAACGTTTGATGAAATATATACTGAAAAATCAGTAGGTGAGTTTTTTGTATCTCAGAAACCATGAGTCGGACAGATTTCTATGAGCACTTATATTAAAGCTAGTTTAACATGCTATAAAGTAGTTTATGACGTTTATCTTAGTATGAGTAGTATTTTTCATGATATTCGCTAAAATAAATTGATTTATAATTGTTCGGACAGAATTTCACACGCTTCTTATATTCTTTGAATATAAACTTTTTAACGACTTTATATTACATTTAACCGCCTTTAATTTGATTGCTGGGCTGTACTTCGAATGGCTCCTGATATGTACATAAATCAAAATTTTGGTCGAACAATTATAATTTAAAATGATAAGAAGATGGTTGGAGGTGCAGTCAGAATATATCACAAATAATTTGAAATAACTTATTTTGTGCCAACGTTTATACCAACGTTTATAGTGCCAACGTTTCGGCCAGAATTTCTAGCCTTCATCAGGGCTTAATTTAAGTTATTTTAAATTATTTGTGTTATATTCTGACCGCACCCCCCAAACTATCTTCTCATAACTATAAATCAACATTTTGTGAATTTATTTAGGAAAATATAATAAACACTACTACTCCTACGAAGATAAACATTATAAACTACCTTATAGCACATTAAACTAGCTTTAATTTGAGTGTTAATAGACAGAGATAAAGATTTCCTACAATATATTCACCAACTGATCTTTCAGTGCTCATATTTTAGGAGATTTTTTTATGAAATGTAGCTTTTTAAAAAGCTATATCTCGGGAACTATTGAAAGTAAATAGGTCTATTATAGCTCATATTTTAGCAAATTTACTCTTTAAATAACGTCCTCTTAGGTTTTCTAGTGTTGTTTGTATTTTTAATGATATAGAGCTTAGAATGAAAAATTAATTTTTTTTTAACGTTTTGAAACAGCCGCCATTTTTTATTCCACCTACCTATACTTGGCAGACTCATCAGTTTTGACCAGTAATTATTCATAATTTTTATTAAAGTAATCAAAACTTATAGTGAAATAACCGACTTATTTTTCTACTCTTGTACTATTAGTACAATTGGAGTTCTGGCAATGGTCAGATTCTCCACTCAAGTTGAGTGTTTGCGGCTTTAGCGCACTTGCTCAGCCTCCACTGGCTCATTACCAGTGATGCGGCGAGAGGGATGCGCTGGGATCTTTTGAGCACTGCTCTACCTCTCACACGTGGGGGATAGAGTGGGCTCAGGGATCCTCAGGTCGATTGTGTAAATATTGCATATATTCTTTTATCATTATGTTA
>NW_027108420.1:739897-778224 GCF_000696795.3 Halyomorpha halys
AATAATTCTAAATACGAGGAATGACTTCAGGAATAATTAGAAAATAATAAGGAATAATTCTAAATTATAATGCTGTTGCTGAAATATATATACAATTATTTTTAGTGCGCGGTTTGAGCTTAAACATGAATCATGTTTACTAATCTTAGTCCGCCAGCTTGGAAACAGTTCAAAATATGATCGTAAATAAAAATAACGATTTTCTATTAATTGTAAACTTTACAATACTAGTTCGACCTGGTAGGTCATAAAATATATTGTGAATAATAGTTTAGCAGTTTGTTAGATAAATATGACTAAATATAATTAACCAAGATACAAACGAAAAGCTAATATATTCCTGAATATGGAGAAAAGGTCCCGAAACGTTGAATACAAAAGAATAAAAACAAATAAAAGGAAGAATTAATTTGACAATATTAGGTTATTTTTTTTCCACAATGGTTACTGACCAAAGAAAATATGGATATAACCAACTGTACAGGCATTTGCATATAATTATGTTTGTATAGCTGTTGTTTACTGCAATATGTTCCATTGTTTTTACAGTATTGGAATAAATAAATATTATGTTCGGCTTTCTTTGCTTCTATAGCATGTTATGAATAAGTAATTTTTCATCTACATCGTTTGGAGTTATTTTTACTTTTTATTATAGGTATTAAATTAATATTTTCCATGCCTTCTTGATACTATTATCGAAATACGTTTTTTTCATCAGTTACAGATCTTACATATTTTATGAAATTTAAATTGTTATTAACAATTAGTACAAGAGCCCAAGAGGGGAAAAAAAGCAGTTGTTTCATACCAATGAAACTGATAACTTTAATGAAAACTATTTATAAATACTAGCCGAAATTGATGAGTCTGCTAAGTACAGGTAGGGGGAATAAAAAATAGCGGCTGATTCAAAACGTTAAAAAAAATTATTTTTTCATTCGAACCTCTATATCTTTACAAATTCCAACAACACTAAAAAATCTAAGAGGACATTATTTAAAGTAGAGTAAATTTGCTAAAATATGAGCCCTAATAGAGCTATTTAGGTTCAATAGTTCCCGAGGTATAGCTTTTTAAAAATCAATATTTCATAAAAATGTACTGAAATATCAATAGTAAGTGGATTTATTTTGAGAAATCAATATCTCAAAAACCATTCGACGTACACAGATGTCTATTAGCACTTAGTTTAACGGATTATTAGTTTTAATAGTAATTTATGACGTTTATCTTCGTATTAGTAGTAGTTTTCATGATATTCAACAAAATAAATTAACAAAATGTTGATTTCTAGTTGTTCGTCCAAAATTTTTGATTTATGAAAAATTATCAATATCATCAATTAATTTATAGAAAGTTAAATTACCTTTATTTTGAGTGTTGGCAGACATATGTGCGTCTTATGGTCCCAGAGATATATTTCGCTAAAAATCAAACATTTTATTTGAACAAATAGAAATTAACACTTCGTGAACTTATTTTGTCAAATATCATAATAACTACTACTCCTTCAAAGATAAACATAAACTATTTTATAGCAAATTTAACTAGCTTTAATTTGAGTGCTCGCAGATATCTGTATGTCAAATGGTTCCTGATATATTCTGATAAATCAATTTATTTTAGCGAACATCATGAAAACTACTAATACTACGAAGATAAACGTTATAATATACTTTATAGTGTATTCAACTAGCGCCAATAGACATCTGTACGTCTCATAGTTCCTGAGATATAGATTTCTCAAAATAAATTAGCTAACTACTAATATTTCAGAAGATTTATAAGAAATTTTGCTTTATTTAAAAACAAATTTGTTCCTTTTTTCTCAACTTTATTCTTTACAAAGCTTCCAACATTTCGACCCTCAGGCCATTCTCAAGGATACCTTTATTTTGATGTCATTTTCTTTTTTAAAATCTTAAAAATGCAGGTTAATTGCCTTTGTCCCATATAACTTTTCCTATATAATTCCTTCTTCTTAAATTTGAAACTTTTACAATCCAAATTTAAGAATTACAATTTAAATTTAAGAAGGAATTATATAGAAAAAGTTATATGGGACAAAGGCAATTAACCTGCATTTTTAAGATTTTAAAAAAGAAAATGACATCAAAATGAAGGTATCCTTGAGAATGACCTGAAGGTCGAAACGTTGGAAGGTTTGTAAAGAATAAAGTTGAGAAAAAAGGAAAAAAATTGTTTTTAAATAAACTAAACCACTCTCAAACAAGAATATATTAATAAAAATTAATCTAAAATTTTGCTTTTTAAAAAGCTATATCTCCAGAACTATTGGACGTAAATAGCTCTTTTAGGGATAATATTTCAGAAAATTGACTCTACTTCTAATGATGTTCTTTTAGGTTTTATAGTCTTGTTTGTAGTTTTTAAGATATAAAGCTGAGAATGAAAAATTAATTTTTTTTAACGGTTTTAAACAGTCGCCATTTTTTATTCCCCTACCTATACTTTGAAGACTCATAAATTTTTACTAGTAATTATACATAATTTTCATTAACGTAATCCAAAATTGGTGTGCAATAACTGACTTTTTTCCTCTCAGGCTCTTGTACTATATCTTGTTCATTGTCTTCCTTTATTCTTATCCCCCTTTTTCCATCTTTTAGTTTGTACTGGATTTTATATTTCTTATTTTTTTATTTGTTATTTTTTTCCGTTTTCGCTAATTGTCTAAAACCTTTAACTATTCATATTTAATTTTTACGTTTCGCTGTACATATTTTTTAATTTACTTTCTTTACATCATTTAAGGGTTTGTATCTTTTCCAGCCCTGATGAACCGCTGCAAAATGGGACGAAACGTTTGCTCAATATAAATATTTTAATCACCATCTTCCTTTTATTTTTAATAATATTTCTCGTTACAAAACCAGAATTATGACAGAAATATATAAAAATATAACAGCTTACTAAAATTTACATTCTGGTCTTAACCATTCATTTAATGCTAAATTGATACACAATCAATATTGAAAGTACTAAGAATGATTTTATTAAATTAGAAATCTTGAAAATTTAAAGGTTTATTTATAGGCAAAGTGAAATTAAAAAAAAAACACTAATTATTTAATAACTACGGTGTTATGAAAACTTATCAGACTGATGAAATGGAAAAGCGCACTATGCACATGTTGAAACACACATTATGTATGTGTTTTTCGTCATTCTCCAATATTTTTATGACTTTTTATGTTAAATTTTATTTATTTATTATTTCAAATCTTTGGCTTTTCAACGGTATTTATTAAGTCTATATTACTACTATATTTCCGGAAATGTGTTTTCAACCTGGACAAAATAATTTTCCACTTATCACCATAAGTTGATTAACAGATCCTTTCATATATTATATTTATCCGTTTTTCATAACTAATAAAAAAAAAGTGAAATGGTGAATTATTTATAATTATTTTAATTACAACAACAAAAAGGCAAGCGACATTCGAATTTAAATCCTCTTAAACTATCCCAATGAGGATAAGACCTAGCTAGTATAAAGAATTATTTAATTTTACATTGATGTACCATGTTTATTGTTAAATCGTTATTCGTAAATATGTCGTTAACGAGCCTATGATCCCTGTTACCATTGTCTATAAGTATACATAATGTAATATTACACAATGAAAAAAAAAAGATCTAAACTAGACGTTACTAGATCTACAATAAAAGATGTTCTTTGATGTTAATACTAAAATTAAATATTGCTTTTAAAATATATTTCAGACATTGGACTTTTGCGTACTGTGTATTTACCACTTCGAATCCGAATGAATATATAATTTGCCCGTTCCGATTCTTTTAAACTTATTTAGACCTAACATACCAGGATCTGTCGCGTACAGAAAAAGAAAAAACCTCACCTTATTTGCCCTGATAAGCGGCAGTGTAAGCTAAAATACGTCACCAAGAGACACCTTGGCACAGATAGAGCCGATAAACCAACAACGAGGTACTTCAGAAAAGTCTTATTTTTTATAAAATAAAAGTTGGAAACCAGCCAAAGAAATTTATTTTTTAACAAGGAGTGACAAAAGTCATTTAAAAATACAAATGAGATAGTTTGTTAACTACCTTAGTGTATTTAATTTTGAAACTAGTCTATTTAACGATCTTATCAATAATTACTATTGCCAATTTGACCTTTTAATTGAATTTCAAATCAATTACTTTATACGATGAAGCTGAAATTCGTTAACTCTATGACAATGCAATATTATGTTAATTGCATTGAGATAGTCAGATGATAATGGAATTGAACTACTCGGTTGATCTGACACAAGGAATCTTATAAACCTTCAAAGGATTGCTTAGGGCTTTATTAGAAGATAGGGTCCTAAGGTCTTTTGAAAACTTGAAAAAGACTGTTAACTCCATTAGAAATGAGAAAACCCCTCGAAAACGAAATCAAAGATGAATGACAATCTTTGTGGAATGAAAGCCCAAGGAGCACATTAAAAATTATTAAAAAGGAAGTCAAGTCCTGGGGTACCTCCAACCGCTAATACCGTAAAGAGGTCGTACTGACCTATTCGTATCACACGAGGCTCTTCCACTCCTACTTTATTTCAAAATAAACGCCTCCGAACTGCCAGTATTGCAACAACAATTTGACAAGTAGCCATATTTTCCAGGAATGCCCAAATTTCAGATCACACCTCAATAGCTTAGGATTAAACCGGGATATTTCAAAAACCTTGAAAGATGATGGTAAAACAGTGTTTCAGTTTTCTGAAAACAATATAAGAAAAATTAAATAAGGTATAAATGGCGTTAATGACCAATGATGTTTTACGCCACTAAACAAAGACAAACAAACAAATTTGGAAAATAACGTATACCAAGATATCTAGAAAAATCCTGTAATGTTACAACCCTTAAAGGGTATAGGGTTCAGTACATAGTAAACAAGTAGTGTTTCTTGAAGAACGGTAGTTCCAGAAGGTAATTTGTTCATGTTCACGCTCATCCATCAGGTTTTTTTCCCAATAAGAGTACATACATTAGGGGTATTCATGATGTAATGATATGGGTTGTATGATGTCAAATTTAAAATGTTTTACCATGTTAACTCTTATAAGTATAGGATTGTGAGCACCCCGATTTACAGTCATATTAAATGCTAAATGCATAAGAGCTCCTAGCGGATTTTTTGAGCAACTTGTTGTATATAACCTTTCCTTCCAAAACTTCATGTAATTGTTTACTTCTGAGTTTTAATTAAAATAATTTATTTCAACATTGAGTGAAAAGTGGAAGTTGTGTGAAAGTTGACTACTGAGTGTCTTGTTGATCTTCTAGCTTGTGAGGAAGAGAGTCAAGACGAGCTAATTGACAACTGTCATTACACTATTATTATTGTCATCCACTGCTTTATTAGTTTTAAAAACATCCAAAACAATACTAACACAAACTACGACCAAGTAATCTAACACAACAAACAAAACGTTAACGAGCTCAGCTGGTCTGTTGCGTAACGTCATTCTGCATTTTGCAGACCTAGTAACAGACTCTCAACCATGTTATACAAATGTTATATCGTTTTAACATGGTTAAAGAAGGGAATATTTCTCCATTTGACATAAGTTTTTCCGTTTAGCATGTTAAACTAAAGATCATGAATACCCCTAATATAGAGGTTGGGTGTCAACCAGGAGGGATTTTGAACCCACACGATTGTCTAGGAAGAACTATTCACGTAATTCACTGCCTTCTGTTGGTCTGCAAATTAACAATTCGAATAAGCTACATAGTTAGTTATTTAAGTTTGATTCTAGTTCAGGTACACATGCAGCGTGTCTAGTGGTACCCCAATGAACAATAAAAGAACTTTCAGCTGCTATTTAAGAAATATGAGGCTATTAATTGAGCCTCGGAGAACTGGAACAGAATCAGAAGTATTGTGATCGTGACAACCGTTCCCCCATGACCGGGTCCCATTGTACCGCCGGTTCCTGCAGGGATCATTAGTATTCTTCATAAGGCCTCTTCTCTTCGACCAGTCATTGTCCCTGCCCTATACGGTCCCAACGGTACACAATGGCTGTATTAAGGAATACTGTTATTACGACCCCCATAGACTGAGTGCAAAGTGTACGAATCGCTGGGAGGTGATCGATAGAAGTGATGGAAGGGTCAGCGGAAGGGAAGGAAGAGGTAGAAAGATAAGGTGATTTGGCAAACTAAGCTTAGATGTCCTGACCAAAATCCAATCCATGAATCTATATTTTTTATTTATTTATTAATAATTGTAACCAAACACTGACAAATTGCTTTATTGAGATGATGATTGCTTTCTTTGACAATCGCCGTGGTTAGTGTAGAAGTTAAAAAAAATTGGTAAGGCTCTGCATTGATGGGTCCGAATATATTCGCCACTATAACCGATACGTCGTTATAAGTGATATTTAATATATATAAGTTGTTATTAAATAAATAAATACTACATCAAGCACTTCGTAGCCAAGTCCAGGGACCCGGAATTTTCACTTTTATTAAGATATTTTTCTATTAGCTTTTATTATTAGGTTTTTAAAGATATCGTCGGTCAAAAGCCCAAGTGGACTAAGTTTTCTTTCCTCTTCACAATAGCAAGAACTGTAATTGAATGTGTGACGTCGCTACTTAAAGATAAAAAATGATTAATTTATTTATACCTAAATTATTTCATTAATTTCTTTCCATATTTGATAAATTACATGACTGATTTTAATCCTCCTGTTGCAGAGAGCTGACCAAGAGGAGGCGAGACATAGAGAGAGACAGTGATGCGGTGACGAGGGCGCAAACCATGTGATGGTGGGGCGGCGCCGGGCCTTGGGGTTGCTGCCGCCGCTGCTGCTGGGGCTCCTCCTGGGGAGGGGGCTGGGCCCCAGGGGGGGTTGCGCCCCTTCTGGGGGGCCTCTGCCCCTTCCTAACCACCACCCCCAGCTCCCCCCTTCCTCCGGCGGCAGGGACCTCCTCTTCGTCGGCGTCATGACCGCCAAGAAGTATCTTCCCACCCGTGCCGCCGCGGTCCACCGCACCTGGGGCCAGCAGGTACCAGGCAGGATAGAGTTCTTCTCCTCCTACGACTCCATACCGCCTCCCAATGACCCCCTCTTGCCGCTGGTCCGGCTTCCAGGTGTCGACGATTCCTACCCTCCACAGAAGAAATCCTTCATGATGCTCCAGTATATGTGGGAGCGCTATGGCAACAGCTATGAGTGGTTCCTTCGAGCAGATGATGATGTTTACATCAGGCCGGATAAAATGGAAACTTTATTGAGGTAAATTTTGTTTTAATTATTTATACATTTTACTTTTTAGTATTTCAACTACTCTACCTTATACTAAATCTGGACAAACGACTAACTGGAACCACGTACAAGACTGATAGTATAAGCAGCTCCTCGTCTATTCTGACCGTTACACCAATTAAGAGACAAATGGTCCAAGCTTTCAATCAATTACAATAGACTGATTCCCATAACTATAATAAGGCAACTTTAGGATTACAGGGTTGAACTTTGAGGCTCCACTAAATCATCGAATTTCTCTCGTATCCAACCCTGACAATCTTTCAATACTCCTTTCTTTGTCACAAATAAAATCACTCATTAAAACCATCCTCTTCTATTCCTAATAATGCACCGAGACGCCTGAAAAGAAGACGGTTTCGATTCCTTCTAATATAGGAATGTTATTGAAATACAACCCACGGGTAGTTTCTTAGTTTTTAATACTACTACTACGAATTGGACACACTCGACTAACCTAAGAATATTTGCTTTCCGGAATATCGAGACAGACATGTAGACAGTGAAACGTACCATTAACTCATACTGACAGACAGCAAGCATTTGATAGACACCGGATTACCATATCATTTGGCAACTTTATATAAACGATATATATAAAACAAATACGTACGAATATACCAGTATATAAAAAAAATATTTATTTACATCTATTTTACATGAATTAATGTCACTTACTGTTATCGAATATTTTTTTATAATATTAACTATTGCTAAGATATCAGTTAATATATTCTAGTATACACACTTGGAGGTGACAGTAGCAGCGTGGTAGCGCGCTTGTCTGCCAACCCAAAGATCGCGAGTACGAGTCCCCGGCTCTACCAGGGATTTTTTCAAGCATAATTATGCAATACTCACAGCTCCCCACGGTCTGTCACGCCTATAATATGCCACGCCTCAGTATGCATAGAAAAACATCACTATCGCTTGGGGATTGGCTTATATTAAATTTAAATAAAAATAAAAAAAAAAAAAAAAAAATATATACAAGTTTAAATAATACACTATAAAAAGTGCAAAATGGATATAGAAAACCTCATATTTTTACAATAGGTTAAATTTGATTTTGTCAATTATGGAAGAAATGGACTATTTCTTTCAATATTTAGACCGTTTCGAAGAGAATTAATAAATGTAATTTATCCAGACAAAATAAAAAAATTCGAATTTTTTTTCCTTTTTTTTTTTTTTATAAAATTAAAAATAACAATGCAAAAGATAACGAGTATTTTTAGTGTTAATATACTGAAAAGTTTTTAGTCCAACCAGATAATTGTAATTTATGGTAAACGTAAAAAAAAAAAAAGAAGGTATGAACATTGCCTAGTATATTCCCCATAGATTTATTTTTTGCACTATTCAAGTTAGCAATCTGCGACTACAATACTTTTTTTTAACTTTTATTTTAACATTTAGCATACGAAATCGGGGCCCCAGCATATTCTAGACTGCCTTTTAAAATCACACAGAGTCCCAAATCTTCATTATTTGTATTGATATAAACTAAGGAGAAATACAACAACAAATAAAAATTTCAAAATTAAAGGGGTTATGTTACAAATAGTTTTTTTTTTAATATTTATTTATTTATTAATATTTATTAAATGTATTTACAACTATACATTATAATACATTTCTGTTTCTGTAAATCTGATCTCGGTTAAATTGGAGTGTTACTGGCGTGTAGAGAAACTACCCATTGGTAGCACTCCAATGACGTTTTACATTAGCAGGTCTCGTCATCTTCTTTTCAGACGCCTTCGAGGATTGTCAGGAATGGAAGAGGATGCAAGGTTAGAAACTAGGGAGTTTGAGTGGTTATGGAGTTTATAATGGAAGGAGTGATATCTGGTTCGGGCTAGATCGGTTACATAGGGAACATTAAGGTCTTTATGTATGATTTTATTTGTGACAAAGTAAGGAGCATTGAGGATTTTGTAGTAAATTTTAATAAAACAAGGTTCAATTTTTTTTTGTTGTAGCTTGTTATGTTTTGTAGTGTATAATAGCCCCTTCTACATCTAAATATCTTAGCTATTAATTGGATTTTGAGGCTAGAGTACCTCACTCTAGCTTGATGGGTACCTACCCCCTTCATCCACTTACAACTACAGATAACAACTTGAAAAAAGAAAAGAGACAAATTCGCAAAAAAACAAAACTCGAGCAACCAATCATCAAATTAAGAATAAAACTGATAAGAAAGGTTACAGTGCAGTGTTTCGCATGTCCGCCACCAACAGCGCTGGTGATCGCCCGCCATCTACACAATTACCGGAAGACTAATAATGTCTTTGTTCATTACGGCCAATTATGTCTGCATTGTCCAGCGGAGTGGAAAAAAATATATAGACAAAATGCTTCCTATGGTTAAATGGTGAAATGGCATTGATCTGCAATAAACGCTGACCACACCACCATCGCAATCATCAATGCTCTTAAGTCGAAATTTGTACGTTTTTTCGACCAATTACTATTGTTCGTTTGATCTTCCCGTTTAGCAATATAAGATAAACCCAATTTTTTAATAAGACGTCAGCTGGATGTCAATTTTATTTATTTTTGCTGCATTGCACTTCCTCAGAACACGAACAGATAAACAGATCGTGTAAACAGATTCAGGGACACGAGGAAAAAAATGTTATTTTTAGCTTTAAAACGTTTCAAATTACTGTTCCATGATTTATTGTTGTAGTAAATTAATAATGAATATCTTTAAGAAACAATGTTTAGGCAATTTGGCCTTAAAATTATCGAGTTTGGGATGTTTTAGATGCTAGTTGATATAACTATGCTATTGATAGAAATCAAATGTTCTATATTTGAAATAAATAGTTATAACAACACAGGATAAGTGTTGATTATATTCAGTATCGTTGGAATCGATCCAACATTACACTGATGAATGTGGAGTGTTGGCTTGTACCGAATATCTCCTGAGCCACAATATGTAGCCAAAATTTTGCATCAGACCCTGGCGATAAAGTACAACTTAATAGATCATAAGTTCCACCCAAATAGACTCCTCCAAAAAGGTCCTTTCAAGCTCTATTGGGATGAATCAATTATCACGGACCATACAGTGCACCACAATAAACCAAATATCTTACTTATAGATCTAAGAGAAAAAAAAGCTGAACTTATAGAAGACGGGATCCTAAACGATAATAATATAAGCTCTACTGTGGGAATAACTGAGGAATGGGCGAGTAGAGTTGAAGGAACTATATCATTTGGAAGGTGCTGTCACTACTCTAATCATAATGTCCACCAATGTTCTTATCCCAAAATCTTGGGATCTCTTATCAGGCACAAATGGATTTAGAGTGGCTATGCCTCCACTGGCTCATTACCAGTGATGCGGCGAGAGGGATGCGCTGGGATCTCTTGGGCTCTGCTCTACCCCTCACACGTGGGGGATAGAGTGGGCTCAGGGATCCTCAGGTCGATTCTGTAAATATTGTATATATTATTTTATCATTATGTTATTTTATTTTTCATACAGATAGTCTGATTATGTTCAATTGTCTATTCTTTTGTTTGTATATATTTTAAGAGAGTTTTTTTATTTTATTTCTTTTTTTTTTTTTTAATTTTTAATTTTTTATTTATTTATTTTTTTTTACTTATTTATATTATTTTTTTTTTATTTTAGTATGTATGAGATCATTCATCAATATTACCTATTGCCCACAACTGTGTGGCAGATTGTAATATCTATCAATAAATAAGAGTGCCTATAGATGTGCTAAGAGAGGCTCAACATTGGGTTCTCTTAGACACAGCTCGTATAGAGCGAAAAATTTGAAATTTTTAAAAAAATAAATTAACAAAACATGAAGGCGGTTGACAAATAAATAAACAAAAACTATTATGTTATTATCATTGATTCTCAAAGTTAAATTGCTTGCAAGTATAGGTTTACGTCTAGCGAATAAACAAGAATTGTCATACTATCTCACAGTTATGATAGTTCTACATGCCAAGAAAAAGCTATAGCGTGGAAATGGGCCTCTCCAGTTACTCTATATTTCTGTTTTTGTATATTTTACAAAACTACAGCAAGAATAAGGTAAAATAAAGGCTAAAATTGAAAAAAAAAAATCACTTTTTCCTTAATCTTAGAATCAATTATTACTTTTACTGCTAAGATCGTAGACTCATAATATCCGGTGGCAGACTAATTTAAATATTTAAAAAATTCACTTGTTTTAATATATATTGTTTTATTATTATATATATATTTGTATATAGGTATTGTAAAGTAGAAAATATAAATAAAACTAATTTTAAGGACTTTATTACTATGAAAAACTGGAAATTTAAGAAAATCATTTATAATTACATCTAGGTAGTAAATGGCATTTCCTCATCCAAGCTTATTTTTTTATTGTATTTATTTAACACGAGAACGCGGTAACACAGTGGTAAGGCATTGTGCTACTAACTGTAAGAACCCGGGTTCGAATCCGGCTATGGTAAATTATTTTCTGTTATACTGTTGTGTTCGTCAAGCCTGTGGGTTCTAGCCTTGCTCCCAACTTCCATCCTAACTGAGGAAAAATTTGGTGGTTAAGCGTGACCTTAAAAAAAAATACCTTATAACCTTTGTTTTAAAAACACTTCTTCCTTACAAAGTATGAACCTCTGACACTTCATCATAGGTCGTAGCGGCTTACTTTTATTTTATTTTTTTAATGAGAAAGAAATACTTTATTCATTCATGCTCCCAAATACATCGGGTTGCCACATTACACAGCGTACTGATCAATCCGTGACTGGACATATATAAATTACATATTTTTATATATGTTATATTATATAATATAATAGAAAGATAAAATTTTTTTTTTCAGTTTTCTTTTACTTTTCTTTTACAATGAATACCAGTCTACAAAATAACTACAAGTTTTTCAATTTATTCCTTTTTTTTTCCTTTCCCTTCTATTTCACAACCCCTATTTCATTTGATCAACAAATTCCCCTATATAACAAGTATTAAAATATTTAAAATAATAAAGTAATAGATAAAACAACAAATAAGATATGCGATGCATGCATGCCATCCCTCCTCTGGATAAACTTATTATATTCTCTGTCAACCTAGCCACGTCCTGGACATCGACCCCAAACTCCTCCATGAAGCTCCTAGTTGTGCTGGGAATCGTTCCACGGGCTCCAAAGCAGAGGCCTCTCACGTTGAAGTCTAGTTCTCCGAAGCCCTCACGGAACTTCTTGAGGAAAGGGATACATTTATCGTGGATTAAATTATTATTATTATGATCATCTATTTGTCTCGCTACTGCGGGTTGAGTATCTGAGGTCGGAGACCAGAAGTTTTTGTTTATTTATTTTTCAACCTCCTTCATATTTTTTTTTTAATATTTCAAAATTTTCGCTCTATACGAGCTGTGTCTAAGAGAACCGAGTGTTGAGCCTCTCTTAGCACATTTATAGCCACTCCAAAACCATTTGCGCCTGCCACTGTAGATTTTGGAATAAGAACATTGGTGGATATTATGATTGGAGTAGTGACAACACCTTCCAAATATATAGTTCCTTTGATATAGTTCCTCCAAATATATAGTTCCTTTGATATAGTTCCTCCAAATATATAGGTTCCTTTGATATAGTTCCTCCAAATATATAGTTCCTTCAACTCTATTGCCAATTCCTGATATTTTCTCAGTTTTCTCACAGTGGAGCTTATATTATTACCGTTGGAGATTCTGACCTCAATTAGTTCAGCTTTTTTTCCTTTTAGCTCTATAAGGAGGATATCTGGTTTATTATGGTGCACTGTATGGTCCGTAATAATTAATTTACCAACGGAGCTTGAAAGGACCTTTTTGGAGGAGTCTACTCGTCGCTAGGTCTGGCAAAATTTTGGCCACATATTCTGGCTCAGGTGATTCACGGTACCAACCAACACTCCGCAGAGATATGTTGGATTGATTCCAGCAATACTAAGCATAGTCTACAATTATCCGGTGTTTTTATAATTATTATTATTTATTTCAAATAATAAAAAGTTCTACTACCATTTCTTACTAACATTATAGCCTATATTTTATTTTTTATTGCTGACAATCTGCTGTATTTAAGGATTGACGTTTGGCAATCTGTTTTATTTGATGATTATACTGAATTTTTTCTCCTCTTGGGCTCTTGTATTATAGGTTCATCGTCATTACGAAAACCGTTCGATAGAAAAAAACGTTAAAAAAAAAAATGAAATATTACTTTAAAAGAACTAATTAATCAGTGTTTTCATAAGAATATTGACACTGTCGTCCCAACCTCTTTCTCCCTTGCGCTGGAATGGTGATTGTCAACCCTTCAGCCTTACCAAAGCTTTTATAGTAATGACTTTTTACTTTTAATATTTTTCATTACTGAATTTTACAAAATAATATATTGGAAGCTTCTGTATTTTTTTTACAGTGATATTGATATCCAGTTCCTTAATATTCTATTGATGATTGGACAAACCTCGTCTCTACATGAAGAGGTGATTTCAGGGGTGAATGTGGCGATTGCTAATGTCGGCGCGCCTAATGGGGAAGCCCACGTCTTAGAACAATTAATTTTAATAATAAAGAAAAAGTTTAAAGAAGAATCTATGTAGTTAAAAAATCTGTTATCAATATGCAATCCACATTAAATCATCTCAATTATTAAAAAAAAAAATAAAATACGGATAAGTACAGCCTTTTCAATTTCGAAATTGCTTAGCTCATGATTTCTATCCAAAAACTTAAAAGTTAGAATTTACAAAACAATTATCCTTCCCACTGTTCTTTATGGATGCGAAACGAGGCCTCTTACACTAAGGAAAAAACAGTCTTAAGATTTTTGTAAATTTATGAATTTTATTACGTAAAATATTCGGGCTAAAAAATAATGAATTAACTGGAGGATTCAGAAGGCTACACAAAGATGAACTAAGGGAACTACACCCGGTAAATATAATTAAGTCATAGTATTGTGGCGTATAAGGTTGTAGGCTTAGTAACGAGCGGATCCCTAAAATGTTAATAAACACTGAACCGACGGGTGACGGGTAAACGTCCGAGGTGTAGTCCGCAACGTAGATGAAAGGATTCCGTTAAGATTGATTTAGTACATTAAAAAAAATCACCTATTGCATTTTTAGGACGCAATTACCCCCGTCCATTCTACTCCGCAAGCTGAAATATTTTTTACCTTAGATGATGGTTGAGCTTCCTTGTTCCACAAGTCTTGTAGCGGAGCTTTCCTTGTTCGACCGCAAACCGTTGTTCTAGATGGGGAGTAAAGCAAGTACCTTGGCCTTGGTTAGGATCCTTCAACAAGGAATGTGATGAGCGAAATTTTAAGTTGACACGAGTTTGTACACATGAAAATAATTTATTTGAAATAATTTCAGTAAATACCTAAGGCGTTTTAATAAACGAGGAATCACTTAAAACGATAGCCATACTAATCTATTCATGGGCTTTTGTAAATGATCAAAACATCGATGTTTTTGACCTGGGCAGAATAGCCTGCATGAAGTTAGAGTTGTTTAAATTATATGGTTTCAAAGTTGTATTAAGTAGATTGTCCCTGAAGATGGCCGGATTGACCGAAACGTCGGACTTATATGAGAAATAAAAGGTTTTGAGACTATAATGGATAAAATTTGAATTATTTATTAAATAGTTTTATTTGTTGCTCAAAAGTTTTGTTCCACGGAAGAGAGTATCTTAACTTATTATTATTTATTATTTCCATCTTGTTATCTGATGTTATTATAGGCTTCGTTATTAATTTGTCTTTAACTTTTATTTACTTTTTTTGTTATTTATCTTCATTAAATAAGAATGCAGTAATTAAACGACTGTGTAGATTAATTTACGTTTATTACCTCCTGAACGGATCCTTAGCCATATTTCAAATATACATATTTCATTCATACATATTTCAAATTAGTCTTTTTTAAAAATATCTGACGGAGATTTTAGGTGCGTTTTACTTGATATAACTTATAAAATATGTTATATAACATGTTTGTTTAAGATAACGGGTTATTTCAAGCTTGCCTATGAACTATATGCTTATCTCGTACGCAAAAATTAGGCAGATATTATATGTTTTATTATTATTTGGTGTTTAACATACACAAAAGTCGACTAAGTAGGTCAGTTTAGCTTCCGTATTATTTCTATTGGGTACATGTGGAACACATGCAAATAATACGTCTGCCATGTAGGTTAGTGTAGTTTCAACACCATTTCTGTTGAATAAATTAGAAAAAACAACTTTATTAGAAGGTATTACAGGAAACGATCCAGTTAGCAGTGAGATCACACTTGAACTAATAAAGAGGAAACAACGAATCGAGGACGAAAAAACTGCGTATCACAAAGATTTGTCATGTAGAGGTTGCAAAAAAATGTGTTTTATTTTATCTTGCTTGATGTAAAATTGGCGCAGGTTGTGATACATCGTTGAAAATCAGCGTAGTAAAGTTCTACCAATTAAATGATTTATCGAAACTTGGACGTCAAGAGAAGATTTAGTCATGTCTTCATAATTTGCTAGGATTGGTTTGGATCTCGAATTTTCTTGGTCACAGCTGATTTTCAGTTTTTTAAATCATAAGTATTCCGTTGATACTACCTGTTAAACCAGTCATTGGTTATAATAGCTAACAACTGTTGAAAGCACCAGAATTTTGTTATAGTACAGTGTAATGTACTCCGAACACTCCAGTAATCCGAACAGGCGAAAGAAAAAAAGTTACTTTTTTGGAACAAATAAGCAAGCTATAACATTTTAGTTTACAAATAAAAGTGCCAAATACGTAAAGGACATTTTAACATATCGATCAAATTATTTTAATCGCCGTGAAAATCAAAAGTGGATATGTTTACAGTTTCGATATCGGGTAATCTAATTCCTTTGGAAGTGTTCATAATGCATTTTGTTGGAATTAGAAATACATAATATCTATTAGAGGTATTCATGATCTTTATTTTAACATGTTAAAGCGTGTTAAATGGAAAAACTCATGTTAAATGAAGAAATATTTCCTCCTTTAACCATGTTAAAACGATATAACGTTTAACATGGTTAAGAGTCTGTTATATTATATATTATATAAGGGGTATTCATGATGTTGTGTTAAATGTTAAATTTTTTACCATGTTAAATGTTATAACTATAAGATTGTGAGCAGCCCTATTTGAAGTCATGTTAAACGTTAAATGCGTAAGAGCCCCTAGCGGATTTTCTCAGCAACTTGTTGTATAAGCCTTTATGTTTATAACCTTCCTTCCAGACCTTCATGTTATTGTTTACTTCAGTTTTGATTTAAGTAATTAATTACAACATGCCTAGAGTGAGTGAAAAGTGGAATTTGTAAGAAAGTTTAGCTTATGAAATGAAATGAAAAAATAACTTTATTCTGGGACATATGTCCCCTAAGAATAATTACATGGTTCATATAGTGAGATTTTTATCTGGCGAGCGTTTACAAATTTTCAGATAGTAGAATGAAATTACATTGTTTTTTTTACAGTTTTTTTTTCTCAAATGTATCATTAAAATTATCCATTCTGGTTTAATAACAGGGATATGAATACCACAAACACACGAAAGAACTGAGCTGTCACAACAAAAATGGCGGCGATCTCAACTGGTCTGTTGTGTGACGTCATTCTCCATTTAACAGACCAAGTAACAGACTCTCAGCCATGTTAAATGTTGTTTCGTTTTACCACGGTAAAAGAAGGCAATTTTTTTCTATTTAACATGAGTTTTTCCATTTAACACGCTTTAACATGTTAAACCAAAGATCATGAATACCCCTATAGTATACTAGGGCTGCTAAATGGGTAATGACGTCACACAACAGACCAGCTGAGCTCGTCACCTTTTTTTTTTTGTTGTGTTAACTTACTTGCTTGTGGTTTATGTCTTTATTGTGTTAGTATTGTTTTGGATGTTTTTAAAACTAATAAGACAATGCATGAAAATAATAATAATAATGTAATGACAGTTTTTATCAATTTTTATTGCCCAATCATTTCTCGTCCGAGGTTTCGTTGTAAGAGTTGCAAATATTATTACATGCATTTTTAAATGTTTGTTTACGTTGTAAAACGCAGACTAGTTTAAATTTAAATATTAATTTTAAGTTTAATGTTATTGGAGTTCTATCAATAGGTAGATTCTCCACATATTTGTATCATGTCAATATCTCACCTCCAGCAAATTTACTTGTTGTATATATTTTTATACAGTTGTAAATAACAATAAAAAATTATTTAAAAAAAAAAAATGTTTAAGTTTAAAGTTAAGAATACTAGGAAATTCTTAAATGTTACCGCCATCCCCCATCCATTCTTGTTCCACTGATGGACACTGAAGACAATAACTATTCTGATGTGTTTTTAATTAATTAAAAAAAAACCCAGGTATACACAAAGATATTAACATCTGCCTGCATGCATACTTATAGTCAAATCAAATTAAAGAAACTATGATGTAATTAAGTTGATATACAAAATAAGCCCCGTTATTATTTTAAAAAAGGACTCAGCAGTTATCAAACACTCTTTTACACAATCGTTAATAGAGTCATTATCTGAAGATTTCACTTCCTAATATCTCAATAATAAGTCGTAATTTCAAACTCTAATTATGGTTTGAAAAAATTTTTAAAATAAATTGACAAATTTTATTTTATTTATTTTTACTGACTACAATATTTTTTTTAATGGAATCCTCATGTCATATCTGACTAAATCAGTTAGTGAATTGAAAAATTCAACTGTAGATCGAAAACGGATTTATAAAGTGCTTTACCAAGAGGGATGGACGGAGTGAGGTAGTAAAAACGATATAAAATTTTGTATTCACTAGTTATATGTAAGTCTATTTTAGAGATAAATATAGCCTCCATAAGGAGTATTGATCTTTAGTTTAACATGTTAAAAGGAAAAACCCATGTTAAATGGAGAAATATTTCCTTCTTTTACCGTTAACATGGTATCCTCAACCATGTTAACGGTTTGTTAAATGGAGAATGACGTCACGCAACAGACCAGCTGAGCACATCACCATTTTGTTTGTTGTCGAAATAACAAGAAATGTAGTAGTATACATATTACTTGCTGGCAGATTCTATTTTGATTGTATCAGTATTGTTTTGGATGTTTTTATAACTAAATAAGTTATAAGTAAAGCAATGGATGACAAAAATAATAATGTAATGACAGTTCTCAATTAGCTAATTTTGATTCTCTTCCTTACAATTTAGATCAACAAGACACTCAGGGGTCATATTATCACACAACTTTCTCTTTAGGCATTTTGTAATAAATTACTTTAATGAAAACTTAGAAGTAAACAATAACATGAAGTTTTGGAAGGAAAGGTTATAAAACAAGATGCTCATAAAATCCGCTAGGAGCTATTATGCATTTAACATTTAATATGGCTGCTCACAATCCTATGCTTATTACATTTAACGTAGTAAAACATTTTACATTTAAAACATCATGAATACCCCTACTAAAAAGAACCAGGGGAGTGGAATGGTTCTTATTTTTTTTTGCAATAACTGGCGCTCACGTTAGAGATTAGACTCGACGTCAGAGCGAAAGTGGTCGAGTCGAAGGCCCAGATGAAGCTATGCAATGTGGGGCGAAATGTTGGCTCAATGTAAATAGTTTAATCACTATTTAAGTTTTTCTTTGACCACGTTAATCAGTGATCTTCCATTATTTTATTTTGTATTTGGTGTATTCTATAGATTTTACCATAGACTGTTCCTTTTGACGACCTTGCTGGCTTTGGGACAATCTTTAGAGGGACCGCAATGGAGAAAGAAATCCATGCCTACGATATCTTTGGAACATGGCCATTTCAAAATAATAAAAAAAAAACATTTTTTTTTGTCAGATGTATCACTGATCAAGTAACGCTGGGAAATAAACAATTGAAAAATAAACAACATATTAAATTGTTGCAAGTGGCAGACTAACTGACTAGCGGCCACTGAACGCTCTTTTGTTTCTTAATTAACAAAGGGCCAAAATAATTGACCTGATCTTCAGCTCAATTGTCCTAATATGATTTTATTCCGTTGAAAGGGTAGAAAATAATTATTATAAAAGTAGTTCTTACTCGGAGTAAAACATTAAACTAAAAACATATTTTATATTTTTAAAAAATTCGAAAAATTTAATTTTATTATAGATTTATGCGTTGATTATATAAAATAATTATAATATTATTTTATTCATTTTTTTAACATCTCTCTATTATATAAAAAAAATTCCGTGATCACCGTGTAATTTCTTATTTTACTCTCTCAGTGAATTGAAAACTAAACAGTTAAAAAACTTAAAACTAGACGGTGAGTCGAAAACTTGAACAGTTAGAAAAGAAAAGCTCGCAACATTTATATTTGTACACGATATTGAAAAAATTTTGAATATATATTTTTTTTCAATTTTGATAATATTTTGAGGTGTGAAATTTGCATTTCCCTTTAAAATTTCTGTTCGATATTTTGTACGATCGTAATGCTTCCCAATAATAATGGAATTGTGATTCAAGAATAGTCAGTTTAAGACAATAATTTATAAAATAACTTAATTTTAAAAACATATTCTATCTAGAAAATCTAAACATTTTCTCTATAGATTCAACTGAATATAAATAATTTTCGATCTATATTCATTAAAAAAAAAAACATTTAAGGATTTAAAAGTTAAAACGTTATCTAAATTGAACTTTAACCCTAGCAGCACCAAGGGGGGGGGGGCTCGCCGAGCCCTCACTTCTGATTTTTTTTAATACTGCTCTCAAAAAATTTTTTACAGACAAGGAAAAAAATCTATTTGCCTAAAATTTATCTACCAACATGTTGGAATTGATTTGAAAAATATTTGATAAGGAGGAAGAGTACGAAAAATTATTTGTGTTAGAAAAATGAGATGAGGGCGGGTGGAGCCCCCCCCCCTTGGTGCAGGGAAGGGACCTGAGGTTCATCAAAATGCTGGCTTCTGATTGGCTGCTCACGGAAGTGCACCAGCTCGCCCATACTCTCACTACTGGTCTGATTTTTTACTTAAAAATATTTTTGGACTGATATGTTTCTTTGGTTTTTTAGTTGTTCTGAAAAGAGTTGACACATGTGAACCTGCTGAATCTAGTGATGAGCATTTGTAAACATAAACATTTTATTCTTATACCTAAGTTCAGACAATAGAATTTTTTTTTGTTTTAAAATATTCATGAAATTGAAAATAATTAAAGTTTCAGCGACCCTAGGTTTTTGTTGTATCATGTATTCTTATTCTTTTTTTAATTCCAAATTAAAACATTTTCATAATAAAGCATATAGAAATCTTAGGTCCTTATTTTTTTTTTAAATAATCCTTATTCTACCATCTTATTTACAGAAGTAAGAAGAAATTATTATATTTCAAAAGAGTAAGTTTACCATAAAAGGAAAATTAATGATATAAGGGTTAAAATCAAGTGAGGGCTTGTGGAGGTCGTCTTGGGAAGTGTAGGGCTCGGCGAGCCCCCCCCTTGGAGTAGGCCGTAATGAATACTACCTTGGTGCTGCTAGGGTTAAGAGTATAACACAAATATTTAAGGATTTATTGTTAACAATATTCCAACTCATCTCTAAAGAGTTCAGTAAGAGAACCATTGTTAATTTTAGAGAAAGGATTAATATTAGTAATTGTTAAGAGTTACTAATGAATGAGAACGAAAGGGAACTGAAGAAAAAGACAAATTACTAGGACATGGCTTTGAAGATTAGTCCTATACTCTAAAAGCTAAAGGATCTTCACCTATTCATGCCGGAAAGGGTGAACAATTACACGGCATTATGGCTATCTTCCAAACAGAAGAAGGCCCAGATTCTTTGAAGTGGAGGAACACAATGACTGGTGGGACTGTTAAGCTTAAGACCAGGTAGCGAAAGCCGAGGATATGGAACAAGAACTGGAAGAATAGCGGAGAACAACTAATGTAAGACAGTTCGGTTATAAAGCCACCAATTAATATTTTTTATAATTATTAACCTCTTAAGAATTGTATAATAATAATTTATAGCGTATAATAATAATTTATAGTGTATAATAATAATAATTTTATACACTAATTAATAGTCCAAAGACCTCCATAATTAAAGGTGCATTGGTATAATTATGCGCGTTGTTAATTAGAGCACCCTACTCAGGAGAAATAAATTTGTTTTCATTCCATAAAATTCATTTTTAATTATATACCTTGAGCTCGAAAAATCGAAAAGAAAAATTATAGATAAAAAAGCTTGATATTAGTGCTCTAGAAAGATTTAAACTTTCGCAATTCCTTACTATACAGCCAGAAATGCGTTTCTTTGTTAACCTTGGAATCGTATAAAGTACTATATTTCAGTTTATAACAAAATTAGAAAAATTGAAATAAAAAACCATTTTAGACGTCACAATTAACATTTTAGGACCTACTTGACCAAGTTATTATTATACGCTACTCATTTGACGCAGAATTTAATGCTCTATGAATTTGCTTCATTATAACATTTTCGCTAACATGCACTTAATCGTTAAGGAGTTATAGTAGAAATATAAAAATGAAAAACAAAACGAAATACGTAAATTTATTAAATTAATTGTTAATTAGTAAGATTTTTAAACTGCTAGAAATTCCCTTCCGTGTAAAGTGTGGTGGAAACCAATTTAAAATTGAAACAAAATACGTGGTTAGCAGTAGAAACGCGATCAATTTCGGTGATATAGATATAGGAGGAAATACATTTGAACAGGTAGATAGGTTTAAGTATTTTGGTTCTTTGTTAAATAGAAAAAAACAAATTGATAAGGAAATAAAAGGTAAGTTTAAGCGGGAAATGCTTGTTATTTTTCAATTTCGGAAATGCTCAGCTCGGGCCCTCTATCCAAAAATTTATAAATTAGAATTTACAAAACTATTATCCTTCCCACAGTTCTTTATGGATGCGAGACCCTTACACTAAGGGATGAACAGCGCCTTAAGGTTTTCGAAAATAAAGTATTACGCAAAATAATCGGACCAAAAAAGGATGAATTAACGGGAGAATTTAGAAGATTACACAATGCTGCATTAAGGGACTACACCCGGTAAATAGAATTTATAGTATTATAATAATTTATAAATATTATTAACTTATAAAAGTTATAGCATTGCGGCGTATAAGATGGGCGTGTAAGGTTGTAGGGCTTAGTAACGAGCTGATCCCTAAAATGTTAATAAACACTGAACCAACGGGTAAACGTCCGAGGGATAGACCGAAACGTAGATGGGAGGACTGTGTTAAAACAGATTTAGTAGAATTGGGTTTGGAGCGGCATCACTGGAAGGATGTATACAGAGAGCGTTTAGTGGTATCGGCATCGAACCTTCGGGTTCCTTAGGCCTTCATTATTAAGGTTTATTGACGTGGATTTTATGAATTGGGCTCCGTTACTATAATTGGAAGAGACTATGAACCTATGCCCCGTATGTGCATGCAAGTTTTATGTTAATCAGAACTTACGGTTCGAACCCGGGTTTGAATCCAAATCGTTCGGTCAATACAGACTTAATTAGGGAAAAATCTGGCGGTTGAGCGTTATCTTGAAAAAACTACCTCCTTGTATAACCGTTGTTAGAGAAGCAGTACTTCCTTACAAATTATTGAACCTTTATCCATTCATGGGTTGTTCACATTATTAAGTTGATAAGTCTGTATTATCTAAAATGTCCAGCAGTCCTAAATAGAATTTTTTTTCAAATATTTGACTTAGAATCTTCTAATATTATAAAAGATATATTAAAAAATAATAGTAACAATGATATTTTCTTTCGATCTAAATGGCATTTGATTACAAAGCTTGAGGGTTATTTTTAGAATTCATTTATGTGCTTTGGATGTATTAATATGTGAAAGTAATATGGACGAGTCGTAACCCCACATCACCCTTCAGTCTTATATCATTTATACCTTTGTGTTATTTCAAGTTCCAAGAACGTTCACAATGCACGGAAAGCAGTTATTTGAAGGTCTTACTGATCACATGCTACATAAGGGGTATTCATGATGTTGTGTTAAATGTAAAATGTTTTACCATGTTAAATGTTATAACTATAAGATTGTGAGCAGCCCTATTTAAAGTCATCTTAAATGCGTAAGAGCCCCTAGCGGATTTTCTCCGCAACTTGTTGTTAAGCCTTTATGTTTATAACCTTCCTTCCAGACCCTCATGTTATTGTTTACTTCAGTTTTGATTTAAGTAATTAATTACAACATGCCTAGAGTGAGTGAAAAGTGGAATTTGTGTGAAAGTTTAGCTTATGAACTGAAATGAAAAAATAACTTTATTCTGGGACATATGTCCCCTAAGAATAATTACATGGTTCATATAGTGAGATTTTTATCTGGCAAGCGTTTACAAATTTTCAGATAGTAGAATGAAATAACATTGTTTTTTTTTCTCAAATTTATCATTAAAATTATCCATTCTGGTTTAATAACAGGGATATGAATACCACAAACACACGAAAGAACTGAGCTGTCACAACTAAAAAAATGGTGGCGATCTCAACTGGTCTATTGTGTGACGTCATTCTCCATTTAACAGACCAAGTAACAGACTCTCAGGCATGTTAAATGTTATTTCGTTTTACCACGGCAAAAGAAGGCAATTTTTTTCGATTTAACATGAGTTTTTCCAGTTAACACGCTTTAACATGTTAAACCAAAGATCATGAATACCCCTATAGAATACCGAAGGAGGCGGAGTATGTCTCAAAGTTTACGTCGACCGATCTCAAAACATACATAAAAATTAATTTTTTCATCGACATAGTAGGCTGATTCTGTTGAAGAATATGCAGGTTTTTCCAGTTATGTTGAAAAAAAAAAATCAAACCTGATCATCATGAATTAAGAGATTTTGTAATCTCCATATCTTCTAATCAAAAATATCTAGTAAATATACAAGTGTGGCTCCTCGAGCTAAGGATCTCTAGCTTAGCTGTTTTACTCTAAGTTTGGAAGTCTAATGAAAAAAAAATTTTGTTTTAATTGTACATCTTTCAAATTAATTTTAAACAAAATCTAAGGAATATATATATTTTTTTCATAATTTTAGTTCTTAAGTTATTCAGTTTTGTAACCCATCAACGGAGACAATAACCTTTGGCGCCATTCAAGTCAAGTAGGAGTGTTTCATGTAAGACTTCTATCTAAATATAGGCCCAGATAACGAACCGACTGCATACTAGATACAGACTTTCCCTTTACTTTCAGTACAAGAAGTTACATTTTCTTAGACAAAAATAAAATATAGCTGCTCTAGAAGAGGGAATTTATGTTTGAGCAGAGACAAGAGTTCGTTCCTTAAACTATAAGCCCATATTTAAAATACAGAGCCTTTTATAAAGAACGCACTTTTTTCATTAAGCTACGTGATAGAGAGTAGTACAAAAGTAAAACCAACTCACATATATTTAACTGAAGTAAAAGTTTAGTTCCTATTCCTATAAACGCAACAACTACGGGTAGGTTACGTACTGGCACAAGAGCCCGCTGGAGAAACGAAGGAGAAAAAAGCCAGTTATTTCACCCTAATTTTTAATTACTTTAATGAGAACTATGTATAATTAATAGTCAAAATTGATGACTCTGCCAAGTATATTCAGAAGGAATAAAAAATGGCGGCTGTTTCGAACCGTTAAAAAAAAGTAATTTTTCATTCGGAGCTTTATATCATTAAAACCACCAAGACCAGAAAACCTAAGAGAATATCATTGAAAATAGAGTAAATTTTCTAAAAGAAGGGCCCTAATAGAGCTATTTAAGTTCAAAAGTTCCCAAGATAGAGCTTTTTAAAAAGCAAAATTTCATTTTAAAAAAATGTACTATTAGATCAGTAGTAAGTGAATTTATTTTGAGAAATCATTCGACGTGCTGATATTTATTTGCACTTAATTTAAAGCTAGTTTAATGGACTATAAAGTAGTTTATGACGTTTATCTTCGTAGTATTTGTAGTTTTCATGATGTTCGCTAAATTACCTTCATTTTGAGTTCTGGCAGATATATGTGCGTCCTATGGTTCCAGAGATATATATTTTTTTTTTCAAAAATCAAATATTTATCCAAACAACTAGAATTTAATATTTTGTCAAATATCATAAAAACTACTACTCCTACGAGTAGACTAAAGTTAAATGTTATAAACTATTTTATTGTAAATTTAACTAGTTTTTATTTGATTGCTCGAAGATATCTGTACGTCGAATGGTTCCAGAGATATATTTTTTCATAAATCAAACTTATTGTCCGAACAACTATAAGTCAATTTGTTTTAGCAAATATCATGAAAACTACTATTCCTACGAAGGTAAAGGTCATAAACTACTTAATAGTACATTAACTAGCTTTAATTTGAGTGTTAATAGACACCTGTACGTCGAACGGTTTTTGAGATATAGATTTCTCAAAATAAATGCACTAATTACTGATCTTTCAGTACTTTTTTATGAAATGTTGCTTTTTAAAAGGCTATATCTCGGGAACTATTCAAAGTAAATAGCTCTATTAGAGCTCATATTTTAGCAAATTTATGCTACTTTAAATAATGTTCTCTTAAGTTTTATAGTGTTGTTGGTAGTTTTAAAGATATAGTGCTCCGAATGAAAAATTAATTATTTATAACGTTTTGAACAGCCGTCATTTTTTATTCCCCCTGCCTATACTTGGCAGACTTATCAATTTTTACTAGTAATTATACATAGTTTTCATTAAAGTAATCGTTTTTTTTTCTTCCCGGCTCTTGTACTATTACCTACTAGTACAAGAACCCGGGTAATTTTTTATTACTTATATGAAAACTATGTATAATTACTAGTCAAAATTGACGAGTCTGCCAAGTGTAGTAAAAGGGAATACAACACATGAAAGTTTTAAATTTACGATCAATAATCCCCGAGATATACTTTTAAAAAAAACATAAAAAATATACTAAAAAATCAGTAGTTAGTAAATTTATTTTAGGAAATTTTTTACCTCATGAACAGATGTCTATTAGCACTCAATTTAAATCTAGTTGAGTGCACTATATGTTGTCTAGCTTCACTCAAATTAAAGCTAGTTTAATGTACTATAAAGAAGTTTGTGATGGTCTTCTTCGCAGGAGTAGTAATTTCATATTTACTAAACATATCTAATGCATGTATAATACGCATAAACACATATATAATACATACTTCATTCCCCCTAATACGCCATGTGCCAACCCTTCCCTCGTTTAAAACCCTTCTATTTAAATACCTTTTACTTCGCCAGTCTAATCCAATATTATAATAGCACAGACAATTCATAAGTAACTCTTTTTTTTTTAAAAATGTGTTTAATCAGGACTGCCGTCAAAATAGCCCTGAAGAAGCCCTGCAACGTGGGACGAAACGTTGGCTCATTAAAATAGTATATTTCTACTATTTGAGTTGTTTTTTTTTACCGCACCCGGACCATATTCCTTTCATCTTTACACACGGTCAATCAATAATCTTCCATTACTATTTTTTTGTTCTTTTTTGACCGCACCCGGACCATATTCCTTTCATCTTTACACACGGTCAATCAATAATCTTCCAGTCCACCATTTAATCAGTTAGTTTTTAAATTTATTATTGTTTTTTTTTTTCTGTATCTAAAATTATTTATCTACAATTTTAATATAAGTTATAATTGGCCATACTATGATATATATATAAGTGACCACAAGATTTTTAACCAATATATATTGGTGTAAAATTAAAATCACCTCATAATTGTTCTAAAAGGGCCTAGTTCCAGAATAATAAACTATTTTATATTTAAATCATTAAGTCTAATGATGTCTCTTTTTCTTGGATTTGTTTATCTACTATTTATTAATTAACATTACACCTAAAATTCATTTATTAAAAACTTCCATTACTTTTAAAAGAAATATATAAACTAATAGATTTTTTTTTTTTTTTTATTTTCAAAATTTATTTGCTATATTATATTTTTCAAAGAAATTTTTTCACCTTAATTTTGAAAATTAATCTCACTAAAAAATAATAATAAATAAAACAAACGTGGTGAGCTAAATAAAACCGTTTAAAAATAAAGGAAGTTGTTCATAATAAGTGTTAAATATAGACACTTTACAGTGTCTTAATTTTTTTTTTTTTTTGTAATCTTTATCATACATTCATATGACACGATATATATGATATTTCATTGATATACATATATCATGTAATATGTATGTATTAAGCAAATATAATAATAAAGGAGGTTACAAAAAAAGGAGGTTACACTTTACAGTTACTATTCCTCGGAGTCAAGTAAAAAGACAATTTTGTTACTATAATTGATTCTCTGATTCGTCGATAATTATAGATCTTTAATAAATAAAATTCTAGTCTACTAAAAATAATGCTACTTTATTATTTACTCGTTGATTGCCAATTATGGTGTATGATTCTTCTTAATAGGCATTAATACTCAATGTTAAGTTTTAAAGTGCATAATCTGTATTACGAATGACTCCCTAACACAATAATAGTAAATTAAGTACAGATATTGTATTTTTTTCAATCTACTATATATTTTTTTCATTTAATATCGTAGGAATTATCATTTCAATTATTGAGATGACCTCGTCCTCAGGATTAATAATGATAGTAATCAGAAGAGTTCAATTAATAAAGATATATCTTTGCGTATGCAGATAATATAGTATACACATATCTGTTCATTCCTTATCTGATTTTCTTTCTTTACCATTTGCATTTGTTAAATTATGCCATTTATTTTTTTTTATTTAATACCAGATTGGCCTGGTGAGGTAACCTGTGTTACATGGTTAATATAACAGTTACATTTTTTTTAGTTAATTATGGGAGGGTATAGTCTCGTACAAAAGACTCCCCTAACAATATACAACTTTATAAAAAAAAGAAAAAAATTAAGATAACATAAATAGATAAAAATAATAATCCTTAATAAGAGAGAAGTAAAGTTAATAAAAAAAATAACGACATTCGTAGACCTAACAAAAAAAAATAATACAATTGCCCTCTAATGGAAAAAAATAAAATAAAATAGAAGTAATATAAAAAATAGAATTGATAAATTTAGAATTTATAACTGAACGTTCTGCAGCAGGCTGGGCTTCAGTCTTCGCTCTCGGTGAGGTTGGGTTTCCCAAGTTGTACGTCACTGCTCCTGTGAGTGGAACTTAATGAACACTTTTTTGATGTAATCCTCTATTGAATCCATTTGCAATTGACTATTCTTACAAACCAAGCAAATGCGATTCTTAGGACTTTAATTTGAAAAGATTGTATTGTTTTCTTTTCTTTTGTAATTTTTCTCGTAAAGATTGTCCCTCAGACTTCACAGCGGTACAATTATACCGTTGTTAACAATGAACATAATATTGATTGCATGCCCCACTTTTATTCTTACCAATACATGTCGAGCATATTTGTTTATTTTATTACTCACACGGGTGATTCCTCATTATTTAGTTAGTTGTAATATTTCGTAAGTATGTAAACTAGTTTTTTATTACATATATATTTTTTCAAGATGTTATTACAATTAAGATTTCGTTTGTAGATATAATTAACTTAAGTAGTTAGGAAATGGGCTGAAACTTCTTCATACATTGTATTTTACAGAACTATTCTGTTTTGTTTTGAACGTTCCTCCCGTCCAATTGTGATCAATGTCAATAAAGTAAATCTAAATTGACCCGACCAAACGATGGTTGTTTATGTTCCTGTTTACATGTCTCAATTTTATGAGTACGTAGTACACTTGTACTACTACCTTGCTTAAATTCTTTAAATTTACAGCTCAGTAATTAATAATTAGGAAAATCAATTATTAAAAATAATTATCATTAATTTTATTACTCTTTATATTAATGTGCATTCTGAGAGTCGATTTAGATTTTACAAATCCGCATGTTATGGTTATGCACCAACACACTACGGACTGACCTACTGTTTCATGAAGGACTATGATGCATCTGGTCTCTAATATTACAAAAAAAATAAGAAATTGTTTAAAAAGATAGATAAAACAATGGGACCTTATTCATCGGGAAATAACGACATTTAACTAATAAAATAAATCCGTACCACTACAAAACATAAAGGGTCTGAGGATTAGTACTTTATAAAGGAAGAACTGTTAAGAAGAACTGTTTCGATTAGAACCATGCATACCGTCAGAATATCCCCCAATTAATGAGGCCGAATGGACCCCGGAGCGCTCCCAAACCTCCACACTGCTCCCCTATATTTTATTAATAACGGGAAAATATACTGAATAATGTGGACTGTTTTTTCAGTTCCACGACTTTCCGCCTGGATGTTGTAAAATGACCAATAGAATATAGTATTTGAGGCATGTGAAAAGCTTTATGAATGGGTTGGCTTATTTATATATTTTTAAATGCCATAACATATGCATATCACCTAATCTTATATTGCGTTCCAAGTCTAATATTTAACGAATTAGCAAATAATTATAGTGACTTGTAGAAAGATAGTCCGGGTGGCAGTCAATAAACATATTAAAATAGTAGAAAAAAAAAATTATTGTAAATGAACGTCTCGCTCCACTTTATCAAGGCTATCTTGATTAAAACAAGGATGATAACTGATAACGAAATCGACATCTTTGTTTCAATCAGACAGCCCTGACGAAGCCCTGCAAAGTGCAAACGTTCCTTAACAATAAATAGTTTTCTTTTACTATTTTGATACCTTTATTGACCGCTGACTGGACTGTCTTCCTACAATCTACTTCATATGGTTAACTATCTTCTTCCAATAATTATAGTGACGTTTTTAAAATTGTAACAAGAAGATGGCCACGGGACCTTCTAATTTAAATTAATGTTTGAAGTACCACCAATGGGTGGTTCCTTCCCAAGATTTTCAAGTGTATATGAAACATACTACATATTTACCTATTGTATTATTTTATACAGTTGTAAATTACATTAAATAAATAATTTAAAAAAAAATTGTAATGTTCTGTAGTGGTTTTGTAAATGTATTTTCTGGTTTTGGATATTAAATTTTTGTTTTAATAAAGGTGTTTTTTATAATATTTTTATCTTTCTAAACAGGTCTGTCGATTCTAAAAAAGCCCATTTCATCGGACAAGCCGGCCGCGGTAACCAAGAAGAGTTCGGCCTGCTGAGCTTGGAGTACGACGAGAACTTCTGCATGGGAGGCCCGGGTGTCATCATGAGCAGAGAAGTCCTGGCCAGGGTGGCACCCCACATTCGCTACTGTCTCAAGAACCTCTACACCACGCACGAAGACGTCGAGTTGGGGAGGTGCGTGCAGAAATTCGCCGGAGTCTCCTGCACCTGGTCGTATGAAGTAAGATGTTTCTTTAATTACTTTTGTACAACAATCGAGCCCGTCTCTGTGATATTCTTACTAATAATTAAATATAAAAAATACTGAAGATATTTGTGAATAAAAAAAAAACTTTCAGATTTCAATAGCATGCTTATCAATGAACCATTAACTCTAGGCTGATTTTGAAAAAGTGTTGTTGATTCGAATAAATTTTTATAATTGAAGATACCAACAACAAACCTTATGTATCTCAAATACCAATAAATGTTTTACTAATTTAAGGGCAGCGAGGGATAAGATGATAAATCCAGAACAAATTAAAATTTTTGAGCAAACGGCTTACCCGATTTTCAAATTTAATAGTTTACGTCATTCAATGAGATCTGAGATTCTTTTGGAACAATTTGAACCAAAAATACTGAAAAATTATTGTATTAAAAGAGGTTAATCTTCCCTCCTGCTGTTTGGTATCAATTTTTAGAGCTAAATCTACAACCGACTTTTAAGTTCCATGTCTCAAGTTACTTATTAATATTACTTGAACCTTTTATAGTATTTTGATCTAAAATAGTTTAAATTTTAGATCAAAATACTGAAAAAATATTTTATTACACTTTTTAACCTATTACATCCTGTAGCTCATTTGAGTGACCGGTAACCGTAACCTACCTCCAATCGGTAACCTAGTACTCTCTTGCTTACTCGTTTATTATTTACTCCTAATTCAGAGGCATAAGCATTTGTAATTTGAATCCCGTTTTAAATATGCAATTTTTATTATTATTTTTTCTCACTTAATATTTTAATTAAATGTTGAAATAAACGCTTTCAGCAAAAGAAGAAAAAAAGTTATAAATTAAAACATTGATTAGTTCCTCTTCATTATTTGAATCTAGAATTCTATACAAAAAAAACTATTTTTAGAGGACTTAAAATATAAATTTTCTATGTAAAAATTTATATTTAATATCTATATTAACCTGCCTTAATCCAGCTCCAAATAAAATCATTCGAAATTTAAAAAAAAGGACATTTAGTTTTTTTAGATGGATTTAATTTGAAATAAATTGTAATAGAAAACAGTGTGGAAATAAACGTTCTGGAACAAAAAAAAAAAGAAACGTATGGATGAAGCTACTAAACGAATGGATATGTCAAAATCATAATTAATCAGAGTTTTATATCATAAAAACTAAAGGAGGTATTGAAAATTTATTCTTAGAAAGATTTGAGGTATATTAAATTTGCAACTAGTGTTGTTATATAACATCAGTTTTTCTAAACCATGTTGTTTAGATGTTATAGAGGCGACAAATATTAGCTCAGTCAAATCAGACGTCTAACTCTAACATTAAAAAATAAAATATTAACCTCTTTTTTATTGTTTAGTGGCACCAGTAAAAATTTCCCACGGGTTTATGCGTCAGTTTGGAATGGATACAGGATATGAATGTGATAAAGCCTGTATCTGATTTTTGTCCCCTCTAAAATTATTCGGTTTGATGAAATGAGTTCTGTACAAAATTTCACAATTATTTCATTTTATTTATTGATAAATATTACTGCCACAACTTTGGGCAATAAGTAACAGTGATAAATCATCACATTCATACTAAAACTTAAAAAATTAAAATAAATAAATGAATAATAAATTACATAAAAACTAAAGGAGGTATTGAAAATGTATTCTTAGAAAGATTTGAGGTATATTAAATTTGCAACCAATGTTGTGATATAACGTTTTTTTTTTTAAACCATGTTGTTTCCACGATATAGAGGCGACAAATATTAGCTCAGTCAAATCAGACGTCTAATTCTAACATTGAAAAAAATAAAATATTAACCTCTTTTTTATTGTTTAGTAGCACCAGTAAAAATTTCCCACGGGTTTATGCGTCAGTTTGGAATGGATACAGGATATAGATGTGATAAAACCCGTATGTTTATCTGATTTTTGCCCCCTCTAAAATTATTCGGTTTGATGAAATGAGTTCTGTACAAAATTTCACAATTATTTAATTTTATTTATTGATAAATATTACTATCTGCCACAACTTTGGGCAATAAGTAATAGTGATAAATCATCACATTCATTCTAAAACTAAAAAAATTAAAATAAATAAAAGAAAAATAAATTACATAAAAACTAAAGGAGGTATTGAAAATGTATTCTTAGAAAGATTTGAGGTATATTAAATTTGCAACTAATGTTGTTATATAACATTTGTTTTTCTAAACCATGTTGTTTCGACGATATAGAGGAGACAAATATTAGCTCAGTCAAATCAGATGTCTAACTCTAACATTTAAAAAAAAAAAAATATGTATATGTATACGAACAGAGAGGTTAATAAAGAACATAAACTAATTAAAAAAATCAAACTAAGCAAATAAAAAAAATAAGGATAAAATAAAATAAGTAACATTTTTAACTAATATGACAATAAAAAAAATAAATTAATAAAATATTCACTAGTCATAGTTATAATATTATGTACGATATTTACACTCTCGACTAGAAAATCCCTGAGCCCACTTTACCCCCCTCCCCACTGAAGGGTAGAGCAGGGCTCTTCCAGATCCCAGCGCAGCCCTCGTATCGCCTCTGATAATGAGCCATTGGAGGCTGATTAAGTTCGCTAAACCCACAAACACACATGAGCAGAATCTGGCTATTAACAGAACTACAATTGTTGATTTTATTTTACACTGTCTATTGGCCACTGCATGTACACAATTAAATTAAATTAGATTTCCTACAAAGGAGGTCATTTTATTTCTAAACCCTGTGGTTTCAAAAATTTAGATGTGACAAGGCTCTTGACAAAATAGTCAATCGCATGCCTTGACATAGCTTAAATTTTAGAAATTTGTTTCTTATAAAATTAATTGCCTCCATATACGAAAAACTACGTGAAAAGCAATTTTGTAGGAAAAAACAAATAAAAAAAATATGGCCTGTGCCACAACGACCTGCCCCATCTGAAACCTCAAGTGCAAACCTCTGGGACTTTTTTTTACACGATGTACTGTAAGATTTCAAATCCTTATTTAAAGATTTAATCATTAAATATAGTAAAATGATTATCTAGCTAGTAAACGCCTGATACTGACGTATAAATGATCAGGCAATTTATTTATGGCAGCATTTCTCAGAATGATTATTTTCCATCACGACAGCGTTAAATAATATCTGATTTCACGTCTTTGATAACACGAAAGAATAAAAAATTGAAGATTTTCCGCTATTTTTGCTTACCAGATTTAGGTTTGGAAGTGGTTAAATACATGAGATTTTATCAGTTTTTATCATTGAAAAGGCAATCTAAAAATTTAATATCTAAAAACAAAAACATTGACATGACCGCGTTTATTTAGTAATAATTTGTGTGAGTTTTGTACAGTAGTGTTTTGCATGATGCATGGAATTGAATTTGGTGTGACAGGCTAGAAGCAGATTGAGACATTACACAATAATTATTTATGCAAACAATAAATAGTTTAACTCTTGTGTACTATATTTTTTTTAACATTTGACATTTTTTTAAATATTTTATTGGACAACCAATTAGGTATTTTAATAATTATATAACCTTCATATTAATTAGATAGAAATATAAAAAATTCCAACGACAAAATCTTGGGTTAATAAACTTCAAACAATAAACCGTTTGAAGTCGAACATTTCGCGAAGTCAGAACTGAAAATCACAAATCTCACATCACTCCAAAACCTCTAAAGACATACTCATGTTTGTGTCTATCCATATACTATTTTAAAAACTTAGTATTTGTTTAGATACCTTGTCGATGAATATTTTTGGACTGTTGATGTGAGATGTACATCATTTTTTCTGTACTGATGATTGATGTCTTAATTTACGAAACGACTCACCAGTGTATTAGTTAGATTAGAGATTCCAGAATTTTTGGTTAGGATATTCCAATTATATTTTAATAATTATTTTGTGTTGCTTAAGGAGTTTTAGTTTTTTTACAATCATATTTGAAATAATTATAATTTCAATGATTTTTGAGTGCAGTCAATATATTATATAAAGTGAAGCATTTTGAAGTTTATTATAAAGCTGTTGGACTTCTTATATGTCTGTCGAAACCTAGTATTGGGAATTTCAATGAAATTCGAAATGAAATAATTTTTTTTTTTCAAAATCGAGAAGCACTTGTGAGTACTAAAACTCAGGTGGCTTAAAGGAGGTGGTAGCATACATAAATAGGTGAAATAAATTTTCTCTTATAATTATTATTATTATTTTTTCTGAAAGAATCAGCACTTTAATTTTAAGTTTGAACGTTTCAGGTAATTTGCCTATATCTCAATGTTCTTCTAAAATAAAAATTATTCATAATCAACCGTTAAAAAACAGAGTTGCCATCGCATGCTAAGGTGTAAGTGTCAAGATTCATTTCTAGGGACCGCAGAGAAATAAATATCAACTTCCTCAGATGAGATTCCAACCCACAACATTCCGAACCGGGCGCTCTCGGACCAACACCCCAACCCGTCATGTACCTTTGTTCTTGAATTTTTATCAAAAACTTGATTATTTAACTACATATAATGTCTTTATAAATGTATTTTAGTGCTATGTTAAATAAATAACTAAAGTTAATTAACAATATTTGAAATAATGTATTCATAACAAATCGATAGAAGGGGAACTAAAAAAAATTTTAAGTTGGGGAAATTTTTGAAGTTATTAAAACTCGAAAATCACAAAATTTTTATCTCTTGGTAGTTCTAGAATAATGTTAACTGAATACAAGTGTGGTTGCAGCACAAGCATCCTTTGATTTGGCCCGAAATAAATAAATCCGGTGAAAAATTTATGCCGATCCAAATAACCCTTCCACATGATTGTACATGCACGAATTAACCATAGTTTGGAAACGTGTAGAGGTACTTTTACAGAAATACTGAGATGAATGAAAATTTGAGAAATCCTTTTCTAATCTGCGATGATGATGAAATTAAAAAAAAAAAATATATTTTGTCATGTTATTTTTTATACCGATCGTATAACATTTATCTATAAAAGACAAGGATTATAGTAAGATTAATCTAAGGTTGATACTTATTACTGACCTTCGCTATCTTAATGACATCGACTCCTACAATACAACTCATGACAATCTACGGTTTCCCTTCCGAGAAACGGATATCTTTACGAACTAAATTTATCTCGAATATTTAGCGGGAAAATCCATTAATGGATGTTGTTGAGATATTAAACAGGTCAACCATCATTGTCTGAAGAAGATATAATAACCATTTTTCATTCTGATCTAACTGGCATGTAACAGCTCTGACATTCTTGCCGGCTCACTGATTCACACAGTTTACATAACGGTATCTCGCTAAATAATTCGACCTCTTCGAGATTTCTTTTGCCATTGTTCAAGTGCAGATAATCCTGGAATGCTTTTGAAAATTCAGAAATAGTTATAGGTAATCTATCACAGTTATAATAATTGTGGGAAAACTTAATGTCGATTCCTGTCACAATAACATAATAGAGCTTTTCTAAACTATTTATAGTACAAACCCGGTGGAAAAAAGTTTCAACCCCAATTTTTTATTACTTTAATAAAAACTATGAATTGTTATCAGTTAAAATTAAAGAGTATGCAAAGTATAGCGACAGGGAATAAAAATTGCCAGCTGTTTTAAAATGTTAAATACATTAAATTTTCTTTCGGAGTCCCATATCTTTGAAATTACCAAAGAACAACACACTAAAAAACCTAATAGAGCTATTCAGCTAAAGGTAATTAACAAGATTTGAAACCATGTATTTACACCAGATCGATAGAATTTTAAAATATACAATCTTAAGCAGAAGTTAATAATTGAATCCAAAGGTTGGGGAAATTGTTAAATTAATTAAAACATATTGATTTACTATCTGATAATATCTGAAATGAACACAGATATTCATTATTTGGCAGTTCTAAAACAGTTCAAACTGAAAACAAACGTATTGTTGCAGCATAAGCGCTTTGATTTGCGCCTAAAAATTTACACCTCAACAACTTGTACCAGCCAATGCAAACAACCCATCCGAGGCACCTTCAGAATTAAAATGAAATAGCCATTTTCCGCACCGAATCATTAAATTTATTTTTCTACTATTTTTCTTAATTCACAATAAGAATTTTCGAACAGTAGATAATGAAATGATCAAATCAAGAACGCAGATAATGCAGCACCATTGCTCATGATTCTATTAGGGATAATCAAGTTACCATGTTAAATGTTATAAGTATAGGATTGTGAGCAGCCCTATTTAAAGTCATGTTAAATGTATAAGAGCTCCTAGCGGATTTTCTGAGCAACATGTTTTTTAACCTTTACTTCAAAAACTTCTTGTTCTTGTTTACTTCTAAGTTTTCATTAAAGTAATTTATTACAACATGTCTAAATTGAGTGAAAAGTGGAAGTCTACTGAATGTCTTGTTGATCTTCTAACTTGTGAGGTAGAGAACCAAAACGGGGCAATTAACAACTGTTATTAAATTATTATTTTTGTCATCTATTGATTTATTAGTTATAAAAACATCCAAAACAATACTAACGCAATCAAAACACAAATTACGAGCAAGTAACCTAACACAACAAACAAAAGGGGTATTCATGATCCTTAGTTTAACATGTTCAATGGAAAAACTCATGTTAAATGGAGAAATATTTCCTTCTGTTTCCATGTTAAACAAATATAACATATAACATGATTGAGAGTCTGTTACTAGTTCTGTTGAATGGAGAATGACGTTACGCAACAGACCAGCTGAACTCGTCACCATTTGGTTTGTTGTCGTAGGAACAAGCAATGTAGTATTATGCATATTACTTGCTCGTAGTTTGTGTTTTGATTGTGTTAGTATTGTTTTGGATGTTTTTAAAACTAATAATGCAGTGTATGGGAATAATAATAATGTAATGACAGTAGTCAGTACCTCGGAAGTTAAAAGATAAACAAGATACTCAGGGACCAAGCTTTCACAACTTCCACTTTTCCTTCAATTTAGGCGTTGTAATAAACTACTTTAATCAAAATTTAAAAGTAAACAATAGTACGAATTTTTGGAACAAAAGGTTACAAGGCAAGTAGCTCAGAAAATCCAGTAAGAGCAGTGATGCATTTAACATGACTTTAAATATGGCTACTCACAATTCCATACTTACAACATTTAACATGGTTAAACATTTTACATTTAACATCATGAATTTAACATCGGTAAATCTACTGTTCATTCGGTAGTACTACAAAAAAATAGTATACACTACAATAAGCAGACCAATTTGGACATATGGAATTGAGCTCTGGGGCTCCACCAAACCATCAAATTCTTCTTGCATCCAATCGTTACAATCCAAAATCCTACGTAAAATCCTTGATGCTCCTTATTACGTCACAACTCATTCACAAAGACCTTAACATCCCATTCGTTGCAGATTTGATCCAAAACAGATATGCGTCTTTTCATTCCAAACTCCTTAACCATCCTAACCCATTAATTCTTAATCTTTCATCCTT